>NC_041337.1:21904279-22096779 GCF_004354835.1 Perca flavescens
GAAGACACAGGCGTCAATTATGGCCCATATTTAAGGAAGGAAGGAAGCAAATGTTGTGCATGCTGGTTATAGTGCATTTCACACTGAAATACTCAGCGAAATGGGTCGTTCCAGTCATTGCTCTGAGGAACAGCGGACTTTGATTAAAAAGTTGATTGGAGAGGGGAAAACCTATAAAGAAGTGCAAAAAAATGCCTTGAATCCAAAGCCTGAATGACGTGGGAAAAACCGGTCAACTACCATTTGAATGGATTGAAGAATAGCCAAAATGGCAAAAGCTCAACCAATGATCAGCTCCAGGAAAATGAAAGAAGACTTAAAGTTACCTGTGAGTACTGTTACAATCAGAAGAAGGCTATGTGAAGCAAAGCTATCAGCTAGAAGCCCCCGCAAAGTCCCATTGCTGAAAAACAGACATGTACTGAACAGGTTGAAATTTGCCAAAGGACACATTGACTGGCCAAAGGAGAATTCTGTGGACTGATGAGAGCTAAATTGTTCTTTTTGAGTCAAAGGGCCGCAGAAAGTTTGTCCGACGACCCCCATGCACTGAATTCAAGCCACAGTACTGTGAAGACAGTAAAGCATGGTGGTGCAAAAATCATATTATGGGGATGTTTCTCATACTGTGGTGTTTGGCCTATTTATCGCATACCAGGGATCATGGATCAGTTTCAATACATCAAAATACTTGAAGAGGTCATGTTGCCTTATGCTGGAGATGCCTTTGAAATGGGTCTTTCAACAAGACAATGACCCAAAAACACACCAGTAAGCGAGCAAAGTCTTGGTTCCAGATGAACAAGATTGACGTTATGGAGTGGCCAGCCCAATCCCAATTGTGGACATTCCAGTGCAATGGTCCTGTGCTGGAATACCTGTTCACAGGAGCCAGAAGTTGGTAGACTCCATGCAACACAGATGTAAAGCAGTTCTCAGAAATAATGGTTATGCAACTAAATATTAGTGCAGTGATTCAAAGTAAAGCAAACCCCTTGAGACATTTTTCACTTTATACAGTAAATGTTTGAGTTTTTAAAGAAAAATGCAAATACTGCTATTTTTTTGAACAGCCTAATATTCCTTTTTCTTCACTTTCTGTAAAGGTATAACACAAACTTGATCAATTTTGGTCATGTTTTGATTTGGAATTGAATGTGCAGTGTTCCCAATGCATTGATATTATGGAATTAAAAGCTATTCTAAGGATTTTGAGCATTATTCATTTTTTTGAAATCACACTGCTATTATTTCTCTGATCTTAGCTTTTCATTCATTTGAAAAAGTGGATAGTTTTACCGGTTCATGCCTTTAACAGTTATTCTAGTCAAGAGGAGAAAATTAGTTTGGTTGAAATGCCAAAATGGTTAAAAGTCTTTGACACATTCAACCTTTACGTCCCTGGTTCACATGCGGCTAGGGACCTTTGTTGCATGTAATTCACCATCTTTCTGTCCCCTTATTTTCTCTCTACATTTGGCTTTCTAATAGACGCATAATAAGCCAGAAAGGAATAGAAGCATTTTAAGGGATTACTTGCCAAACAAGTTGGAAACCAATGTCTGCTTGATTGAAACACTTTGTTGTCAGAAGACAAAACAAACTAATACTTTTGGAAAATAAAATAGAATGATTAGGTTCGAGTAGAGCGTATTTTAAGAAACAGAGTCCTGTTAGTACTCTATACCAGCAGTGCTCTCTAGTCTAGTCTAAGTCTCGTCAGGGGATTCTCAGCTGTACTGTCAGCTGCTTCCACCCCCACAGCAGTGAGGGACATTGTACCTGACAGGAGTGTGTCACAGCTGCTATTACACCTGCTGTTAAACAGGTAACAAAGCCTCACCTCAGTGCACTTGTGCTGCGATAGCTTCTACCTTTTATCCAACCGTCCTCGGATGCCTCATTTGACTTCTCATGTCAGAACTTTGATCCTGAAGGGGAACACAGCAGAACAAACACTATAAACAAGGTCATTCATACTACATGTACTACACACATACACTTTAAAAACCAGAGACAGGCAGTGGGAGGCCCTCTACTACAGGATTCCTCCCATTGGTTGATGAAAACCAAACGTATGTGTTCCTGTGTCTCTTCTCTAATGCTTAATCAAACCAAAGGACGGAACATTCTCTACTTTTAAAAAGGCTTTATATTATTAATGAGACCTGATGCCAAAACGCAGGTTGTAGTAGAGGCCATTAGAGCACAGTGAAGGCAGCGCAGGTGGACGATGAGGCTGCTGATTCATCTGCAGACAAAGCAGGCAGCAAGGCGATACCAGACGGGACAACAGATGCGAATGGTATTCAGATTTTTTAACGTAGCTGCTTAAAAGATTGTTGGTTGCATGACTTTAAAGCTCCTAAAAAAACTGGTTTCAATATTTAGTTTTTTTCTATATATATATATATATATATATATATATATATATATATATATATATATGCTGTGGTTTACAACAGCTAAAAAAATGTTTTATGACAAACTATACTTTGAATTTGTATGACTTACTATAATGTGACTTTATGACATTTTCTATTAAATACTATACTTTGAATTTTCTGACATATATCATGTTTTTTTCTTTTTAGCATTTATTGCCTTTATTTATAGGAATGATTAAGACAGGAAAGTGGGAGAGGGAGGGGAATGACATGCAGCAAAGGGTCGCAGGTCTGAACTAAACCCGTGGCCGCTGCGACAAGGACCAAGCCTCTGTTCACGGGGCACACGCTCAACCTGGCGCCCCATACTAGGACTTTTCTGACATACTAAGATTTTTTTATGACACCATGTACGACTCTGGGAATTTTAAATTAAATATAAAAAAATAAAACACACACAACCTCCTACTAGCAGTTTGATGAACTGCTGTCACATTTTATATCTGCCATTGATAACATCAAGCAGGAATGTATGTTAGGTTTGCATTATATATGTTCTACAAACTTCTTCAGTCTTTGGCTGGGAATCCCAAAGGTATTTCTGTAAGAAGACATTTGTTTTTAACTTTAAATTTGTTTCTGGGGCTCCTAGTATCCATTGAGGTTCTTAGTAGTCAATTTGTGTGCAAACAAATCTTCACAAGCACATTAAAAAACCCTCCTACAACCCTTTACAAACCAAAAGATATTAGGAAAATATTTCTATAAATAAGGCATCTTGGAAGTCTTGTGCCACAAGCTATTACAAATGGCACATCGGCACCATCAACAGGCAGAACATTAAAACTACCTATTAAACAGCCAGCAACAATACTAGTAAGTGCAGGAGTCTTTTCAGCACATTTTATACAAAGGAAATGTAAGAAAAATACTTATATCAATCTACATTGAGAGACGACAGGTGATTAAAAACTCAAAACCTTTATTTTACACTGCAATACTAAAATATTTCAATACAGAAAGTGTGAATTCCTGCTGGCATGTTCAATCAGTTGTTAAAGTCCCTTTGAAAATCTCTTAGCTCAAACATTCCAACCACTTTACAATCAGGATAAACAAAAACACATCCTGTCTTATTGAAATGCTATTTGATGATCACAATAAAAAGAAACCCACCAGTTAATACTTTAAGTTATCAGTGACAGATACGAGGAAAAAGAATAAAACCATTCGCTGACAGAAATGCATGTTTAACGTTAAAAGGCAGACTGTTTCACAAGTTTGTAAAAATAAGTATAGCCGCTGCCAAACGGCAGGTGTGACTTTTTTTCTCCTAATTGTGACATTTGTAGGTATAAACAAATACCTCAGCCCAATTGAGTATGGTCTGCTCTACATTTGATTACGGGATGGTCCGAGGTTTCTTGCTAGTGAGGTGAAGAAGATCCTTTTCAGAATTAAGGCAGTCGTGCAGCAATTCCATTGTTGGTTTGTGCCGGCCCACCCAACAATGTCTTCAGCTTCTCCATAACTGACTGCAACCTGGATTCAGACGAAAACCTGGGTTGTCCATGTCCGAAGTCCCTATACATGTGAATTAAAGTGTTGGCAGTTCAATTAATGGTAAGTCAAAAATAAGTCAACTGTCAAGAGTGTATTATACCTAGTCAAATTCAGTTTTATTTCAGACTTCCCTTTGAGTCACAAAACATAGAAAATGCATTCGTAACCACTTCAAACACAAACTTTCAATGGGATCTTGTCAAACATTCACCACATCAACCTCAAACGTCACACTTTCAGTGTTTTTGCCCACACAGACTCCACCAGCACAAAGTCACATTTTCACACAGAGGGTGCTAACAAGGAGAAAAAAATAAAAGCACACAACCAGACAAAGCATTCACATCAAATCAGACAGCAAGAGAAAGCTACGAAAAAGGTACAAATATTCATAGCACTTGACATTTCACTGTGTGTTTAAAGAATTAAAGATAGAAACAATGAGAAAAAGCAGAGAATGTCCTTGTGATGGTCATTAGGGACACACTCATACTTGCTTCTTCCTCTCACACTCGCACAAAGCCACAGGTTTTTCTCAACTCTCGCAGGCATGTCTCTTTAAAAAAAAAAAAATCTGCACAAACAGTCCATCTCACACTTCTTTCATTTTGCTCTCCCGTTCGCTCACTCTCACTCGGTCCAACACCAATCCCACTCATTGATCTTGAAAAGCAACAAGAGCAGACAAGATTTCTATATCCATAAAAAAGGGGAGAGGAAAAAAAGACAACACCCACCGTCTAACACAGTATATGCAGAGTGAAGCTGTGTTCTTTGATGGCAAAGCATTTACACATGGGAAGAGGGGAATTGATACTGAGATCTGTCGAACATTGCTGCCAATGAGGCGCTTCCTCCCGGGAAATTGGGAAAGAGTTGGTGAACTGCAGAAGAGACTTTCATGAAGGCGTTTCCAAAAGACGTCAAACAAAAACAAACAAAAAGATGCAATCAACTGCTTACAGACAATCATATCAAGCCCATTTTACAAGGGGATGAGGGGGCTCTCGAGATACTCGTGCATGTTTATAAATATTTATCTTGCATGCTCATCTCTGTTTAACATTTTTTCAAAAACCCAAAAAATGGAGCGTAGCAGTTTTCACTAACAAACTAAACTTTTCACCCATTCAATGCATGACTACATAATCAGTCACACGCAAGTATAAATTTTTCTCTTTAACAAAATAAAAAGGCAGTATATTTTTAATAATAGGAACATAAGATATAAGCAGTTCCCAGCTGTAGGTATACTTACCAGATTAGCCTAATAGCAACAGAAAAGCTGAACTCAAAACTATTTACACTCCCCAACTAGAAGGCTTAGACTCCATAGAGGTGCCAAAGCCGGAGGTGAAGCCACTGCCGGAGGCGGCGTTAGTGCCTGCAGCCCAACCGAGGCTAGCTGAACTGGGGCTGCTGTAACTGGTGGTGCTGGAGGAGCTATAGGTCGGGTCTCGGGTCGTAGTGGGAGTGCCTGCCGTTGTGGTCATACCCTGCTGGTTTGCCAGCATGCCCATCATTCCCCAACTGCTCTGCAGCGCTGCCTGGGCAGCAGCCACCATGGCCGGGTTAAGGCCGAGAGCCCCAAAGTTAACCCCCCCACTACCACTGCCTAGCCCACCACGATTACTGCCATAGCCCTGACTGAACCCACCAGCCCCAAACCGCCCTCGATCCATCATTTGCCTACTATTATTGTGTTTGGGCTCAGCATTGGAGATGTGCACGCTGATGCCCTTGATGATCAAGTCCTCTCCACACAGGGCTTGGGCAACCTGAGAAAGAGGTGAAGAGAAGATTATAACTACAGACATCATTATGCTATCAATTTAAAACCTAACTCTGCCATTTATGGAGAATCTCACCTGGTCATCAGCAAATGTGACAAATGCAAATGCCCGGAACGGTTTGGGGATGAAGACATCAGTGACTTCGCCATACTGCATGAAGTACTGCCTCAGTTCGTCGGTTGTCATGTCCTCTGTACAGCGGCCAACAAAGATTTTACGGCTCCGCATGGGCTCATCAGGAAACGCCTGAGAGGACAAAGAGGCACAGCAATTAAGCAATCTACATGATGAATGAATTAGTTTTCCAAACATTTGTGACATGCATTTAGATTGCAAAACTAGAGATGATGTTTTGATCCATTGCAATTTTGTTAAATGTATCATTCCAAAACTTTCAAGTCAAATTAGGCAATAGACAGCAAAAAGTGCTGAAATGATTTTTCTATCTGCAAAGTTTCATCACCCATAATAGTTAATGGTTGTTTACAGTTTGTCTTCCAGGTTTTGTTAATGCAAAACTGTTTAGCATCCCTCCTTAAAAAAATAAAATAGTTAACTAGGGATGGAACAGTTCACACAATTCACGGTTTGGTTCTTCTCACAGTATTGGGGTCATGGTTTTCGGTTCAGTTTGGTATGTTTTTGGTATAGATGGGGGGACACTGCCATTTTCAACATTTTCTTTTCGTTTATTTGAAGAAAAAAAAAAAAAAAAAAGTAGTTTGCCTTAACAAAATTCTGGTCAACATAAGGAACATAAACACTGTCAAATCTTTTTAAAAGAATAGGTTTTCTAATTAGTGCAAACAACATTGCACCTTATTTTTATATAAAAATGGCCACATTTAATACTAAAATAAAACAAATTAAGTGCAACATAACACACACTGTTTTTCAAAAACACTGCACTGTTCATTCTATTTTCATGTTACTCTGCAAGAAAAAAACAGGATTCACTGTTTTGCTGAAATGTCAGCAGATCTTATAGCCCGACTCAAGTAATGTTACTTTAATCATATGGTAAAATCCAGCACCCTCTACGACTGACCTGGGTGGGTCTCAATCTACCTGGGAGGGGCGCCCAAGTAGAACCTATGTATGGGTAAAACTGTATACTCTGCTCTTTAAATGGTGCCCAAAATACCTTTGAGTTGGGAAGTTTGCAGTCACACCATCGTCCATCAATCATGTGTCTCTGAGCAATCACTTTGGTTTGTGTCTCATACTCAGTGAACCGGACAAACCCAAATCCTTTCGAGTTGCCAGTCTTTACATCTCTCTTGACCTGGAGTGAACACAAAGGACATGCAAGCTCTATTAACATTTTTAACTAAACCAGAAACATGACAAAATAGTCTTATTACACTCTAAGCCTAACAAAGAAATGTTGAAAAAATAGATATTCAGAGCCAGACAAGATGTCACTACCTGCACCATAATGACCTCCCCAAAGGTAGTGAAATAATCTTTCAAGTCTTGTTCTGTTGTTTTCCACGGCAGCCCGAGGACAATGAGATCTGACGTCTTCTGAAAGCCCCTTTTTACTTTTACAGCTGAGGCAGCGTCTATTTCTTCCATCTTCCTTTTGTTATCTGTAGAGAATAAATAAAGATATTACATCAGGAAAAATATCACATGTAAATATAAATATTCTTGGAATGAGGTGAAAGGTCAGGCCCTGACCCTTTGAGCTCTTTACACCCTGGTAGCAATGGCAACACACAACAACCAAGATACAATACATGACCTAAAGTATGTGAACACCTCCACAGTAGCTCATCTGGTATTAGAACTGCTTTGTGCATGGAAGGATTGTCATGTTAAAACAGGAAAGTGTTGCCACAAAGACGGAAGAATGCTATTGTCAAAAAAATAATTGCATGATGGAGCATTAACATGTCTTAGTCAGACCAAAACTAGCTAAAATGAACACAGAGGCACCGATTCAACTTTATTATTGTGTTTTGGAGGCAGCAGCTGTGGTGTTGAACTGTACTGCACTTTATTAAGATAGTTTTTTATATTCTGACAATGCCATTTATAACAATGAGGTTAGGCGTAATATTTGAAAAAGACTTCTCAATGTTAGGCAAAGCAATTCATCAGCAACATAATGGCAAAATGGCAAGTTGAATCAACACCTCTCTACAAACAGAAAAATAACATAACCTTCTTCAAGGTAGAAGGTATTACAGGGCTGATGTTTAAGACTGCATGCCAGGTATGCCTAATAAACTGGAGTGTTTGTAGACAGGGTTGACTAGGGCTGGGTGAACTTAGATACTTTTAGGCACCGACCGAATTGCCTCCATATTATCAAAAAATGCCTTGTCATTCAATACCTAAGGAGTAAATCTCATCGGCGTCAGTGAGCCAATATGCATGCAGCATGCTTGTAATAAGATCTAATAATGCTTGTGATTGGCTGGCGAACGTTGAACGTCGTAGAGGCAGGAAACACACTAAAAGAAGGTGGCTCGTGTGCATAGACAGTATATATATCGTGTGTTGTATTTTGAGAGGATTGACTACAGTGTGCGGACAGAAGAAAAAAAAAATTTGTATTGTACAAAATGTGTGTGTCTTTATGTTGAATGGATGTTCTAAAATTCGTATCGAACAAGTATCGTTTGGGAACCGGTATCGAATTCAAGGTATCGAAATGTTTTGAACGATAACGTTACCCAGCCCTACATACTTCTGGTTATATACAATAACAAAGGGGAAAGCACAAGTCATTTACACCTCACCTTTGGGGTAATTAACGACATAGACCAAGCTTCCCCAGTCGTTCTCAGGTGCATGCAGGACACCCTCCACCAGCCGGACTCCCCTCATGCACTGGGACTCTGGGTTCCTGTACCGCAGCCCGCACGCCCCTGGAAACTGTGCTGCTACCGAGGACAGCAAAATAGTCCCATCGTCCTCTGAAGGGATCTCCATGGGCTCTTCGTTTTCATCCTCAGCCACACGAATGTACAACTCTGACATGGTGTCTAAATGGCTGAGCGCTGGCCCGAGTGGAAGCAGCAGATGATGCACACGAGTTTGTAGCGTCGGTCGTCGCTGAAGTTGACTTAAGTGGGTGACGCAAATGAAATGCAAGGGTAGTCAAACGCAGACAGACAAACTGTGTGTAACGTTAACACTCACTCAACAACTATCTAATATTCAATAGCTTGCAGCTATAAATACTGTATATGTGTTCTTCTCGGCTCACACCACGCGTAAACAAGTTAGCCAGCTAACGTTAGCTAACAAGCTAGCAAACTCAAGACGGCTTGGAAAATGAATGACCATCCAGTTTCGCGCTCGTTTTCCCGTAACAAACACACGAGCCCACCTTTTGTCTACGAGCGTGTGACCGAAGATTGTACGCAAATAACAACAACGACAATGTATCTTTTTTCTGTAAGATATAAGTACGAAATCGTAAACCGCAGATAATATTTGCAACAGTACACAGCTAACCTCTGTAACCTCGAGCTAGCTAACAAAATGGCTGCGTACTTCTACGTACTTTGTCGAGATGACATCACCCAGTTGGGAAGGCTCACTGTTAGTTTTTTGTAGGGATGCCAAAAAGTAAAATTAAAAACATTTAGATAATAGTTTGACTTCAGGTCAACAGTCGTCGGTTAACTTTTTACAACCTTCACCAACATATTAAGTAGTTAACTTTAGTAACTGTGTCGTGTTTCATAACTTGCAATGGGCAAAGTTTAAAGATCGTAATTTACCCTTTGAAGTCTAACCATAACGATTCACAATAAGAGCTCAAACAAAGGGTGCGCACCGAGAAAGAAGAATTTATTTAATAGGCTACCATACCACCATGATAATTGAGAAAAGTTTTGGCTTTTTGGTTTAGGCTACATTTTTAATAAGCTATAATTGTGATATGATTATGATATGTCTAATAGGCCTGATCTTTGCCGAAAACTATCATAAATACATTATCAAATGCAACACCCATCTGACCCACCAGTGTTGCAGCTTTTAAAAACGTATTCTGTGTAGCCAAACATTGTTCAAACCCACATAATCCCAAAGTTTCTAAAACAACAAAAATGAACATATTAAAGTGATAGCCTATACGAAATATAGAATATTTGAATTTGATGGAATGGTACAGCCATAAAAAAAAACATTGGTGACAGTTGAAGTTTCGCTCATTGTAATCATCAATATTTCAAATGACGAAATGGAACAAGGTGAATAGATGTGAGACTGTGGCATACAGTTTTAGTTTAAAGCTACTTGAGATGAAATAGCCTACTGTAAAAGGGCAAAACTGGATATTAAGGGCTTAATTCATAATAGATCATCATCCCAAATTCTTTAGTGACAGAAACCTTGACAAATAAGATGGTCTACATTTTCCTTAAAACCTGTTTTTCACACATGCTGGAGACAGTGATCATTCTTTAGGACTTTTATGTCACTTACCTTTAACATGCCAAAGCAAACACACCTGTGTTTTTTCCCCTCCCCAGTGACATCAGCCCACTTATCTACAAATAGGTGAGGGTGAGACTGCCCATTCAAGTTTTCATCAGTGGAAGTGACATGGATCACATAAGATTTGGCATCCTACTTAGAACTATGTGAGTAGCATAAGGCTGTACAAAATTGACGTGAACTATTCACCATTTTCAAAATATAAGCTCAATTCTACCTTCTTTTTTTCTGCAGTGTTTTACAATGTTTTATCATGAGGACTGTGCTTTCCATTCAGAAAAGAGAATGGATTGATACCCCTACAGCAAGAGTAACAGGTAAACATTTTTTCTGTGATGAAAAGAAATGGTTAATGATGCTTCTACATAGTTCCTAAGAAATAAATTGCATTTATACAGAATCAGATGTGACATGTTTTTCTGAATACATGGAGATGTGGATACACAGTGCAATGATCGAAGGGTTGGGACTCTGGCTGTCTGGGGCCTTACAGACCCAAGGTAAGCCTTTCTGGCACAATAAAGGACAAATTATTCACATAAATACTAGATAAAATGCCTCTGACTTACCTTTTTTATTCCCACAAGTCAACCTTGCTTCTCTGGATCACCTAAATCTCCAGCTGTCTGACTGTGGATTCGCATTGCACAAAGAGGCTGACAAGAACTTTATTTTTAGAGTCAGTTACACTGGATGTTTTGTCCAGCAACAGGTATGTCACTCCAAGAAATATCTAATGCACGTACAAAACTCTAACATTTGACCCTTGCAGATAGGCCTGGTGGTAATTCTCTGGCTGCATGTTAATCTTTCAGCATGGCTACCATGTCCTGACACTGAATTTGGTGAAGAGGATAAATCGATTCAGAGGCAGACCTCATAGTTTCATAATGAAGTGTCCCCTGGTTTCTGTACTGCCCAGCAGAGAGCAAATCCAATGTGACCCGGAGTATATTCAGGTAACTGATGACTGGAGTTTTTTTGTAACTTTTCACTTTTTTTGTTTTTTTGTTAGTATTTTGCTTTGTTATTCTGATAAGATTTGTATGTGTCTGTAGGTGACCAGACAAGTTCCCTATGACATCTGGAACAATGAGGTAGACATTGAAATCAATCCTATGATGAAATCACCTCTTTAAAATATGATTTCATTATTAATTGCATTATTTAATTATTGATGAACACATATTTTTGCAAATATGTTTGAATGAGAGAAAGAAATCCGGCATAGGGGATCTGTTTGACTGTCAGACTGTTTTTTTGTGTTTGGTTATGCATTACAGCTGCAGTGGTCACTTTCTCTGAGTGATCACATCATTGTAGCTCTGGAGGACGCCAGCCTGATTCAGATGAATATCGACATTAATGGACCAGACATTACAGTTCAAGGCAGGAGAAGAGAGGTCTTGAGCCCTGTCAAAGTAAGAGTATTCACACAGCATTCTGCCACCTAGTGACCAATGGCAACATTACAACTAAAATTTACTTCATTGTATTTTGGATGTCTTTGGTCAACACAGGTACTGGAAAATGAAGCGGAATTCTTGGCCTTGAAGCTGGTCAGTGGTCAGTATGCCTACAGTATGGAAGCTACGTGTCCAAAAGGTGGGTAGCAAACAGAGACTTAATACTGGAAGTTATTTATATACTGTCTGTCCAACTCGTTCTCACTCCCAACTTGTAAAATACTGACGCTTGGCCAGTGGTGTTCATTTTCAGATACCGACGCAAAAATCACCCGTTAGCATCTATATGGAACACACCGGGCATAGCAACACCTCGACCGTGGTGATTGGTTGGGGTGGTTGATGGGTCAGGACTTTCACCCAAGAGACCGGGATTCATGTCCTGTTCTTGTCCTGCGGTTTACTGAAACGTACATTTTGTATCCTCACCCATGGTCTTTTCCTAAACCTAACTGTCTCATTCTTGTGCCACATGTCAGTTAAATGTACATTCCGACCCAGAGCGTCAAAAAGTGACGCCAAGAGTCCTGACCAAGCGCTTCTAAATATTACTCCAAAGAACTAGACGCTAAATGGAGACTTTTTGCATCAGTAACAAAAGCCAAAGGCACCTGACCAAACGTTGCTTTTTGACGCTCTAGGAGTGAGAATGTGTTTGTCTGAAACATTCTGTTTTACCGCCTGTCTTTTTAAACCCCCCAGTCTGCTCTGATTGGCTTGTGAGAAAAATATGGCTCACCTTTGCAAATGTAGCTTTCAAGCTGTGGGTGGAGATACTCAGTAATGGGGCGGTATATTCTATGGAGCCTGAATGTGACATAGGAGCCAAATCTGAAGGGCTTGTTAAATCCTATATTTTCTGATCTTGGCAGCCCACAAAAAACTGACTGGGTTGTCTCATTTCACAGTTTGTGGGTTGGTAGGCACTCCAGATACCCGAATATATATGTGTAAGCAAGTTTTTCATTATATGCACCCTTTAAAATTTCCAAAGTAAAAGTACTCTCTGAAGAAACAGAACAGAACAGAAACAGAAAAATGACCCCTGTGAGTGGTTAGATGTATACTGATATAGTCATTTCTACGTAGTTTTTTTTCCAGTCAAGGTAGAGCTACTTATATAAACTTTATGTAAAGTTAGGTTCAGGAGTTCCCAACCTTGGGGTCAGGCCCATTCCAAAGGGCCAAAAGATACATTTGAGGGGTCTTAGATGGACAATGAGGGTTGGAAAGAAGAAGAAAAAACTAATTTGTATTCACTTTTTGGACTTTTGAAATGTTGCATACTTTTACCTCTTTAATCTCTTAAAAATATGTATAAAAGAAACCATCTGAGAAGTTTATAGGTCTCAAATACAAACTGATGTTTTGTAAGGGGCCACAAGCCAGAAAGGCTGCTTGTGCTTATCATATTTGTTTAATCTAAACTCTTAATCTGAAAAGTAGCTAGTAACTACATCCAAATAAATGTAGTGGAGTAAAAAGTTCAATATTTCCATCTGAATGAAATGTAGTGAAGTAGAAAGATGAAGTAGCATAAAATGGAAATACGTATGTACAGTACAAGTACCTAAAAATGTACTTAAGTACAGTACTTGAGTATTTCCACCAATGATCCCAGTAACATTTTATCCCTGATGTAAGTTTTAGTGACCACGTCCACACCAGAGGAGACTGTGCTGCACATTTTTAAACGGCGTATGGGTTTGACCAAGCGGGGCAGCACTGACGACGAAGCACTGACAGTCAGTAATGTGTCGGTGAACCAGACAGATAATTTCACTGTGCATGAGACGAGTGAATTTGTGACACTGACCATGCCTACAACCCAAATACTCCAGACCAAGGTTTGTGCTGAAACAACAGTTAGCGCTCTCATGTTTCCAAACCAGAGTTAATTATCATGGTGGTAAATTTTGTGTTTCTGACATTTCTTAAAATGTAGGTAATGTGTGCCTTTTCCCATAAAGGATTAATTACAGTGTAAAACATCTAAACAGGATTGTTTTACAGACCTGCACAGACAGCAAACAACTCCTGCAGCCGTTCTGTAGGGTGGATGTTGTGCTCACCTTCAGAGAGACAAATCACAAAATGCACTGGACCATGGAGACCACACTGCCATGCACAGGTGAGTGTGCTGCTGATGAACACAGTAAAATTAAAGTGGTGATTAATTATTGGATGATATTTTGACCACTAGCCATTGAAAGGCTTTTACTGTAGTCCTACCAGGCACTTACTTTTGTCTGTTGCTCAGTCAATTAATCATTTAACTTTATGTTGCACCTTTCATACAATTTAAAGTGACATAGAAGTTAAAGCAACAGTGATTAATGGAAAACAAAATAAGACCAAATAACCTCTTACCAAATATGATTAAAAAAAAATGGCAAAACAACAGAGATAAATGAAACTTTAAAATAAAATGATAATATAAACACATATTTATATAAAGTATGACTATGAGTGCTATAAAGTACTAACTGAGCACTAAAACCTAAAATAGAGGAGAAGAGAGCTTAATGATATTAATCTATTTTCAGCTGTCTGGTGTGTTTTCTATGTTTGCATATAAACAACTGACCTGATCAACTTGTATGTACTTCAGCTTTACTGGTAACTTTGATATAATCCTTATAACAACACTTATAAAACATATGGACCTCTATTTGATTGATCTATCTGATTACGGACTACACCATTATTCAGAAAATCTTCATGCAATTACAATTCCTACAGTATAAAAAATGTTAACATCCCCTCCAGACATGTTTAAAAGGAACAGTGTGTAGGATTTATTGGCATCTAGCGATGAGGTTGCAGATTGCAACCAACTGAATACCCCTCCCCCCTCCCTTTACAAGCGTGTAGTAGAACCTACGTTAGGTAACGTAAAAACAGGAAAGGCCCTCTCTAGAGCCAGTGTTCGGTGTAGAAACATGGCGGTACAGCATGGCGGGCTTCTTGTGCTCCATATGTAGATATGAAGGACTCATTCTAAGCTAACATTTCACATAAAAGTTTAGCTACCTTGTTACAGTGTTGTAAGAATTATGTTCAAAATATAAAAATAATAAAAAAAATGATCTAAAAAAAAAAGTAAGAATTACATTTCCCCAAAATAACTGCAGAAGTATGACTAGCATTATAAAATGGAAGAGGGTAATGTTAATCAAAGCACAGAAGCTCAACTTTAGTGCAGTTCATTACAAATCCAGCTGTGGGTGATATTGTATAGATAAATGAAGGCTCTCCTCCGGAGTGCACATCTGGCCCTTAATGCATTCACATGCAGTGGTTACCCACACTAATAACAACTGGTAGGAACTATGTATCTCTCAGTTAACTTAGGGAATCATATTAGTAATGTGTTATATTACTTTATTACTGCTAAAAGTAATATATTACTTTAACACTCTTAAAATTACATATACCCCCTCCCCTATGAATATGCAAATATTGTTCATTTAAAGGTTTAACTGCTGGACACAAGATGTCTCCTACTTCACTAAAAAGTCTACTCTCAGTGATAATAATTGACTTTCAAACTAGTTGTGATGTCACAAAGTCCTGCTCGTACGTCCACGTGTTAAAATCTAATTTAAGGTGAACACAGAGAAGCTTCCCCCCTTCAGCAGATGAATGTGAAAACAGCCTTCTGGTATCAAGCTCTAAACATACATCATTCTGCGAGAAGTAACAATTAAAACACTTTTTTGACTGGAGGGGGCCTTTAACTAGCTGGTCAAGTTGGTAAAATAATAATAATATTACAGGAATATATTAGTTTATGGAGTTACTGCAGGGAAGTGGAAATAGACTATATAACTTGTTATGGAGAAAGTTTGTAAAATTGTGCAAATAATCTTAACCCAATAATGCAAAAAAAAATCTATTAATAAATCATTATTAGAAAGGATCATAAATATTGCTTATGGACTAATATCACTCTTACTAAAATGATGCAATCAACAGCCAGGCCTGCTCACACATCACATCCTCTCCTGGTCCAAACACCACAACCTCGTCCACGCTCAACTTTAAACACGACAGTTTAACTACAGAACAGCCGCTGCTGGACCGCCTAAATGAGAGAGCTCCATTCGAAGAGATGACTGCAGAGCTTTCCACAACTAATTCACCTCACACACAGACGGAGGTCCGCAGCTTTAATTTCCACACTGATGAGATGTCAGAGAGTCAGAGTGGAAATTTGTCTTCTGGGTTTGACGGAGACACCATTACTTCCAATAATGCCACTGAAATAAGCTTTTTGGATTTTATAAATGTGTCCATACATACTTCAGCAGAGCCAGATTTCCTTGAGTCATCAGCCACAGCTGAACCATCAGAAACATCTGTCCTCACAATGGTTCCACCTGAAGCAGAATACCAACAATTCAACACAACCAGTGGGAATAAAGAGCAGCAAAAGCAGAGAAGACTGAAGTGGATCTGGGAGGACTAGAAAACTAACAGAAACAGCATGATCCAGTGCACCGATACTGGTAGCAAGTGTCAGACTTAGCAAACTTCAACATAATTCATATAGTGAATGATGTCAAATTCAAAAACCATGTTTTCCATCCCAAAAAATGTATATGAATTTTAAAATAAAATGTCCTTCTTTTTAAGTCACGCTAGACTTCAAAGACAGTTCCAATTAGTGACAACACTTGATTCACTTCTTTTGTTTTAATTCTCATTGGTGCCACGTACTCCACGTCTGTTTGCAGTCTTGAAAGGTGATGCTGTGGTCAGTCAGCGCTGTGAAGGTTGATTATACAAGCAGAAATACAGCCAGACCTCTGCCAGCCATTGCCTGAGGGAGGACATTATCCAGACGCAGATAAGGCAGGCGTTAAATAAACATGTCTCTATCCGAGCAGCACAACAGGCTGACGATGAGAAGACCCTGCAGCTGGTACAGCTGATGCCGCCTTCCAGAGAAGCTTTGTGTTAGAGAAGCTCATAAAAAAGACTTGTTTTTTAATGCCACAGACTGTCAATGAATCTCTTTCAGAAGTTTTATGTTTCTTAGGGTGAAATAGACACTTTACAAATGTGCTTTTTTCTTCTGTTAAAAATCAATCAATCAATTATCTGACTCTAAACATTCAGCTGTGGGGTTACTCTATGTACCTTTGCTGCAGTATACAGAACCAACAGGAGAGGGCACTGTTGCATGTGTTTTCAGAAAAATCTCTTGATGGGCCGGCAGCCTGCCTGCAGATGCTTTTTTTTGTTGTTGTATTAATCAGTTTTACATATACACTTTTTCATGTTATAGTTGTCTTATGTCTGCAGACAGTTAAGCTGGATATATATGAGTCATGACTTACCACTGAGCAATTCAAAATGTAGTAGAAAGGGACGTTTAATTAAATAACAAAAAGGTCATCTTTGCCAGTCTAGTTAATTAGTTGTTAAATATTACTACCTTACATGTATTCCACACAAAATCACAGAAATTAGCCAGATTATTTTGACTGAAATGACAAAAGATGTTTCACTTTTGTTCCCACCCTTTTTTTCATCTTTGTTATTGTGACCTCCTGGTATGCACCAAAGCGTCTGTAAATGATAACAGTGCAGTGTTACGCAGTTACATGCATCATATACAATGGTCTGTGGGGCAGAAAATCTAAACTTCCTTGTGCCTTTGGTCCCCATCTGCTCAGTGAACTTATGAGCAGGAAATGGAATGAGTGGTGCAAAAAGCAAGCCAACATCCCCAGTTCTTTCATGTGGCTTCTCTCGGTCATTACCCTATTTGTACCGACTGTTAACTGTCTTTACAAAGTTAAAAATCCCTTTCATGTTTCACTGTTTCTTTTTAGTTTTAATTTCAGTCAGAGCATATGGTTTGCACATCTGGGAGATGCTAAGCATGGTGGCACCCAACCTCCACACACACTGCTTCTGTGAAGTGATCCATATATGGTCTTCATTGTTATTGCTCATAATCACTCATCATCATAATAAACAAGCCCTGTCTTGATTGGCCGCTTTGAGTTTGCTGTATAAAGATACTCAATATTGTGAGCTTTCAGAATTTCAAATGAACACAAGACCTTTGGGGAAAGTGAAAACTTTTGCTGGTTTCATTGAGAGATCTGGAACATCATGGAAGCAACTTTCTTCACTCTACCGGTGGCAAAATGAATTTGCCACCTGTGGTTATCCCAGTCTCCTTACATGAACAGTTGTGCATGGGTCACATACTTTTTTGAAACAAGGAACACTGTGGAAACATTTACAGTAAGTTATTGAGTGGCTTACGGGTTTCTTCTGATTAGATTTTTCTTATCTGCAGAAACCACCTATAAAGCTGCAAAAATGAAATATTTCTAATTAAATGTTCAGACCTCCCAAAGTGGTCAACAAGCTGTGCAGCTTGTGCAATGTGACCACAAACAAGCAATCAGATCAGAACATTTGATAAGTGCATCTCATCCCAGCTCATTTGAGAATAACCACATTTGATCCTACATAATAGAAAGAGAGTGTCATTAACTGACTGGTAATTTAATGGCACCAAAATGAAGTTAAAATTACTATTGTGGACAAGTTTGGGTCATTAAATGCCACTTCAGCATCCTCTGCTCTCCAGCTACCAGCTCTCAGCGCCACGTTTTGGCGAGGCAGATGAGATTTCATGCCTGGAGAGACGCCGGGAGGATGAGGGGGAGGAAGTTTATGTGTGGCTTTGAGTGGTTTGCTGGGCCTCTTCATCTCGCTCGGTGGGTAATTACAGAATCGTGGGTCAACCACGCATGTAACCACGGTTACGTTGCACAGTAGCAGATGTGCTCATGACATTATCCAGCACCAGAGCAAAAGGTAAATAAAAACAGATGCAGCTGGTTGCTACGGACCTTCGCCAAACTTGCATATACCCCTAATTGTTCCCATGTGGGCCTGCTGAGCTGAAGTAGTAAAAGGGGCGGGTATGCCCTGTTTAAGATATGCCCGTGTTTCTCAACGGGAGAAATTTTTATGAATGGGACAACGAGCCTTTTGATGGTGGTTGTGGTGGTGTGTGTTTATATGTGTGTTTATGTGTGTGTTTATGTGTGTGCCTGGAATTCAATGTAGGGGCAATATCAGTAGAAGTGTGTTTTTCCCATTCTCTCATCATTTTCTTTTTGGAAACAGAACATGGCCCCTGTCCTCCAGGCCTTCTACAAGCATTCCCACATGCTTAAAGGCCTACTAGTCTTGATGCTTTATTTGTCAAACCATGCCTGGATGTGTGTGCGTGACACTGCACAATGTCAGGGAGGTCCCTTGTTGGACCTGAGCCAGGCCCGCTGCAGGCCAGATGAAATATTGAGGAAGAGGCTCGATTTCAGTGATATCCTGTCTTTGCTCGGCATCTGATTAGTGTACGCAAGCTGCACAGGGGCTGAGATCTGGTGTGGTTTGTGATTGTGTGTGTGCAGGTTTGCAGGTGTATTTCTAGCAGAGTGTGTGCAGTAATGACACACAGGTTCCAGTAAGAGGAGGCCTCAGGTTGGACTTGCTGATTTAGGGGTCTGTTTTTATAAGTCATATTTGATCTTTCCTGCATCTTTTGTGTGGCTTCAGTTTGAGCTGTATGTGATTTATCCTCTTCTCACACACACACACACACACACACACACACACACACACACACACACACACACACACACACACACACTTACATGTCTTCCACTATGAAGCTCGCTGCCAACAGTGCGTGCCTCCTCTCTCTCTCTCATTAACCACAACTGTCAGATCCTCCAGATGAGGAGCAATTAAACCAGATAATAACCACTCGCCATCAATTCCTGTTTGTTGATGTTGTTGTTGTTGTGGATGTCGACGAGCTGGGGGCTCCTCTCCTGCCACCTTAGTGCTAACTAGTACTTGAGTAACACAGGAGAGCAGCAAGGGGAAAGTCTTTTATAACACTGAAAAGACCTCTACCTGCTGCATGTATGGCAACCCCAAGCTGATAATAAAAAAGGCACAGTGAATGTTAACAATTAGATCCTAATCAGACACAGCTCACAGAGGCTGCTCTTTTATCCCCAGGCTTCACAGAAAAGGCAAACAAAGCGCTGCAAACTGTCAAGATAAAACACTACTTGGGATTGGTCGTGTCTTAGGGCTTCTTAAAGGCCAGTAATCTTGCCGTGCACTGCTTCCTGAGATGACGTGCTGTAAAGACACTTGTGTTTGCTCTTGTATTGGAGTGATAAGGCCGCTCCTCATCACGCCTTGCTTCTGACGATGCTCGTCTCCCCTGACGATGAGATGATGGGGCTGTGTTTGGGGGACAGAGAGGGTAGCCATTGAGGTTTTTTTACACTGTAGATCAGGGATCTTCGACAGGGGGTCCCCACTGATGATAGGCTTACTGGCCTATAGGTAAGGCACTCACTAAGGTAGCCATCCACAGATACAGTTAATCCTAAAGATTCACTGTGCCACATGTATGTTTAACATTAAAACATGATTTATTAAAACATGCCAACAATTTTTATGCTATTTTAATAGCTTAGTATTCTATGCAAAAAAGGTAGGTATAAAGGCTTTAGGCCGCCCTACACGTTATTGTAGGCCCAGTTTAATATGCAACTTCATTTTATACAATGTAGTAGGGGGTCCCTGCTCCGTCTATCTTTCAGTTAAGGGGTCCTTGGCTTGAAAAATGTGGAAGACCCCTGCTGTAGATGATCGGGTAATGACAAAAAAAGGGCAACATTTTCCAAATGAAGGTTGACCCTGAAGTTTTTCTGTTAACACCCTGAATTACAGAGTTCCTTGTTGTTAAAAGAGTACTCAACTAATTTAGCATTGCACAAAAAAGGATCTAAATCAATGCAGCAGAACCAGTGATATCATCTTTTTTATTCCATGCATTCTTCTTCTTTATCAAAACCTGGCGCCTACATTACCCAGATTGCAACTTGACTACCAGCACTTTGGTCAGAGATTCAAGTGATGCAAGTAGCGCCTAATGTAGCCTTGAGGCGCTAGCCTCAAGCACAGATGAGGAACTTGTTTACAGAGGTCTGGTAAGCTCACTTCTTTCTAACTCCACGCAGAGATTTTTTTCATTTTCAAACTCGTAGTCTTCACCTCCAACTGTCGCTGACTCAAGTGACATCACTTGAGGACATCAGATTTATTAGATTTCACTCAGCTACCTCTGGAGCCAAAGAAGGCTCTATACCACTTTTATCCCCACATATGCAGTAGTACCTTCCAACACCTGTAAACAGTGTTTTGTGTAAATTCACCATTAATGTTTAGCCTACTTGTTAGATAGGAAAAGTTGATGACCTGGATTTGTTCTAATGAGATGAACTTTAGCTGACCTCAAGAGTAACGTGCATGTTCACTCTTGATTGTTCAGCTTGTGAAAAAAGTGCCTGGGATGGTTTTCCACTTAAATTTGAAGGCCGGACAAAGCATTCTTAGGAATTTAAAAACAATATCCTTTCTTTCAAAGGCTATAAAAACATGTATACAGCTGTACAAGGAGTTTCCTGATCCAAAGGCAAAATATGGTGTCAGATATTCCTATTACCAATCAGGATGGCGTGGCCTGGAAAGTAATGTGCAAGATGAAACTGTGGCCTGTTAAAAAAAAAGCAGAAAAAACTGATCCGATTTCCCTTTCTCCGTGGAAAAATAGACGTCGCCTCTTGTTTTGAAACCATATTTCCCTCAAAAACACTCTGAAAACTAAACATAATTGACAGTGTTGGATTTATTGTCTTCTGCTCTTTTGTCTTCGCCTGCCATTGTTTGTGCCTTTGCCATGGAAACGGCAAGGTTATTTATCTTTACAGCCCTTTTACAATAACGTCCCTTTCCTGACCAAACAACAGAGGAAATATCAGGTCAAGCCTCTTCCCCCTTCTAATGATCAGGTCAGTTCAGCCTCAGAATTTCAGACGGCTCATGCACATTCACACGAGGGCCCACACACAGCGGCGCTATTGATGAGAAACGTACAGTTTGTGATTAAGATTGTTAGTGTGTGAATGTTTTTTTTAGACCTCCTTGTTTTAAAATGGTAAAGGAAAAGGGAGGCAATGGTTTTCTATTTATGCTCTGCATGTTGTTACGTTTAAAAAGTGGCTTCAGGCAGAAACACTAGATGGAGACAGAGGAAACTGACTCCCAGGTTGTATTTCAGACATTACAGGTCTGAGAATACAGTTCACAATATTTAAAACGTTGGACAAGCACACAGTTATAGAAAGCATTGAACATAGTGTCACTATTTATTTTCAAATCCTCTTGAATTCTTTTGGACACACACATAACATGCATCTCACAGGTTATTCAAAAGCTTCTTTTGGTTGGAAGAGAAGTTGGAAAACTTAATGAATTTTACTTGCTCAGAGAGCTGTATTCTTCCTCTTCACATGACAAATTTAATAATATACTTTTCCCAGATAAAATGTGCTCTGTGCAGTCATCTGCGAACATCTTGCAAATCCTTGTGACTTGTGTATACTCCAGTATACTCTAGCTGTCGGGTGCTGTCCCCTGTTTAGCATGGGAGAGACGAGCAATTACTCCTTTTAAGGAGCTGTTCTCATGAAAGTTGCCTAGAGTATATGCAGACTACTTTCCTCAATCCACATAAACAGCACAGATAATAAAGGAAACTGACAATTTAGATGAGGAGGAATAGGCATAAAAGCATGAGGTGTGTATAAATTGCATGTCACAATTAAATTACTTAATGGGTGGAAGTCCCACGATAGATCACATGAAATTTACATCAAGAGTCACTGTAATAAAGACTTTGTAAAACTTACATTGAAATTCAATTAGAGTGTTGAATGCATAACCAAAGCCGTGAAAAATGAACTCATTGGGGGTCCCTTTTCATTACTGCCCTGAGGCAAAAGAGACCATTAATTTAATACATTCCATGTTTTTTCACATGAGCATTTTTAAGTTAGTGCACATTTCCGTCCTAATGTATCTAATACAAAGAGAGAGCCTGCCAAAGACTGCATTATACAAGCACCCCACCCCTACCCCCCACCCCCTCTCCAGTTGTTACCTTGAGTAGTCATACCACTTTCAATCAGTCAAGCTTGAAAAACGACCTGGTCCTAAAAAAACAAAACAACAAAAGAAGAAATTATGATATTGTTTTATTGATTCATAGTGCGGTGAATATTCCTGTACTGCAGGTGCCGCCCCTGGCACAGAGGTACATACAACAGTGCTGACTTTGACTGTTAACAGTTAAACTGCAAGTCTTAATTAAGATATTACTGTTTTATCTCAGAACAGTGGGTCTGCACCCTTCAGTCAACCACAAAGTCAAAACAAAACAGGGACCCCTTCAGATGTCCCACCCTTAAGAGGAGTGCTAATTAAAAGACTATTTCATTAACTGTTCCGGCTTGGTAAATATAAGTTTACAAGGGGTCAATAGACTTTACAACGCATAACGATTTGGAATATAATTACTGTGTAAAGGGAGCCATGAAAATACCTTCAAAGTAAAGAAAAGTTGTTTGTCAGTCCAATGATGACCCACCATGTCAGTCTTGGTTAACAGAGTTCAGAGGGCAGGTCACGTTAGCTGCTATCAACTTGATGCACCACCAGTTCATCAACAATCCTTTGCTCCTTCATACGGCACACATAGCTGCCATTTGGTGAGCGGCTGGGGAGCCACAATAAACCACAGGCTCTAATGCTCTCAGTCTTGTTGCAGACAAGTGAGGTATTTACAAGTTCATGTTATCTACACCATTGTTCTTCTACAAAAAGAATTAGCTGAGAATAATCAAACCCCTTTTAAATGTAATTTAATTCTCATTCCTCACATTGCAGGAGTGAAAAGAGTTTTTTTGTGGTATCTCGAGTATGTTCATTGGCTTTGTACTCTCCGGGTTCTGCAGGACTCGTAATTGATGCTGAAAACTTGATGTAATAAAACTTATATACAATCAAGACAGCGTCAGCGGATTTCCTCCTCCACACATCTTCACATCATCGCTACACAAGATACAACACTTTTCAGCTATTTTTTAATTGCTTATTTTCATGCTGAGGGAGAAAAACCACACAGCGATTTTCACGTGTAGAAATAGTTTCAATTGCACATGCTATTGTCTCATGACTCTTTTAATTTTTTAGTCCTATTGTTGTTCCACTTCTTTACACACTGGCTGCTAATGAAATCAGCCCATAGAACAACGCCTCATATAGTCAACAATTCCTTTAATGAGTGGATGCAAACAGCAGTGCTGCATGTGAAAAGTCAAAAAAACATTTTTTTTGTTTTTAGGATAAAGATGAGAGTGACACTGCAGCCAGTCTGGGCGAGTCCATGTGAAGCAGGGGAAAAAAACATGTATTATTCATTGAAAAACTGTGAATGTTAGTGCTTCTTTTCCTTGTTTCAGCACGCATTTTTCCATTTGTCTTGTGATGCTAAATTTTTAACGTTTTCCCCACATCGCATTGATGTTACATATAATTAGTGACTTTGCAGCAAAATCACTTCTGACACCACTGTGTTCGCAAATTAGAATACTTCAGATAGGGGAAATTCAGCTGGGAGAATGGGGCTGAGAGAAGTATGAGAGGAGTCTAAATATTGTATGCACTGCCCCGGAAAAGTGACAAAATCATTTGAATTAACAGAAAAGATGAGAAAGCTAATTGAAAACTCTTGGTTTATTTATATACGTTTAGAAAGCTCATCATGTTTTCAAGAGCAGGATGTGCCCTCCACAAACACAGCACCGTATACTACGCAAAAAAAGAGCAGGAAACGCTGAAGTGCATATTTGATTTATTTATTTTCACCCAGACGGATACTCAGAGCTTTATACAGATTTTGCCATTTGGAGGTTGAAATAATGGATGGGGCGCTCATTCATTTTTAATTCCTCCATGTTGTGTGAAGGGTAAACATGCTGTTTGAGATGTCTTTTCTCTGCTGAACTGTGTTTTCTCATTATAAGACTGTGTATAGGGGGCGAAAACTAGTCACGAAAGTGCTTAAAGTGTATTGCAACAAGTCATTGAGTGTGCTTTTCCAATAATGCATATTCCTAAAACCACTAATTTCTGAAGAGGAAAAAAAACCCAGCTTCAATGGGTTCTCCTTGTCACATCATGCTGTGAATATGTATGTTCAATGATGGTTGTGATATTCCTTTAATTAATTCGTAGTGTTCAGTGATCTATGGACAGGGATCTTTGTTGACAGACCATCCACTCATGGGAAGTTATTCTGCGAGTAATACAGTGCAACAGCTCTTAGTTTGGACCCAGACACAAGCCCACAGATCCGCTGATAATTTGGAATCATTTTTAATAAGTCGTAATTACACAGAGGGTCTGATTGTGCTCTGCAGCCCTTGAAAATGAAATATGTTACATTGGGGCCTGATGGTAAAGGATATTGCTTGCCGTTCATACATAATTGAGCGATCTTGAATGTCAAACCAGTGGGAGAAAATGCAACAGAAGCAACAGTACACCTCACCACAAAACTACACAGCTTCCTCTCCACTCCGAGCCAGCCAGCAGAGAGGAACATGTGTTATGTGGTGTACCAAAGTGCCCGAAGGAGGTGTACATTGACAGGTTTTGTATTCAGGAGTGATTTCCCAAACTGCTGCTCTTTAAGTAACTACTGCTTTGTCCCTCCATGGATCTTAAACAGGAGACAACCTTCTTTTCTGGGACCAAATCATGTGTTTTACCTTTAACGAACTATTACATTAAATGAAAAAGAGCATTTTTTGCATTTAAATTAAAAGGGAAGCTTAAATGATGAGAGAAGTAAATGTCTGTCGCCTTTTTCTTCTGGTCTCTTTCTCTCTGATGGAGGGTGGAGGTCTGGCAGGAGGAAGAGAGTTGTCTGTAAGCAGATAACCTGACTTTGTTAGTAAATGAAATACACAAGAGCTCAGGGATAGAAGCTTTTTATTTCCTCCTCCTCTTTATAGATAAATGACTTGCTGTCTTCTGAGCAAAGAGCCATCTTTATATTTTTGACGTTTTCGTGTTTAATGTGTTGTATATTTCATATGGCCCGTCTTTATGCTCTGCCTTTTTGCATATTCTTTTAAAGCTCAAATGCAGTTATTGATGCCCTGCCTCTAGTACATAATGCATTATTTGTTAGTAAGTACCATTTTTGCATATTGACGGTAAGAGGAAAATGCATGAATGGAAATTCTAATATAAATTGACTTATATGTATAGGCTTAGACTCTGCTCACTAAGCTCTTCTACAAATAATATATAGTTCTTCGTGCTGCTAATCCTGAGGAGCAGTCTTAAAGACTGCTGGCTCAAAGGAGAGAAAAAAAAACTGGGCCTTTAGCTTTTAAAGACTTTTATCTTATATTACAGGAATGACAGACTGTGCCTCTTTCTAAGGCTTTTATGCTTTGTTTCAAGAGGGGGAAGAGAGATGCATGAAGAGACGAAGGGTGATATTGATAAGGATGGAAGGTGCAGAGGAGTGTACTCCAGTGTAATGCAGCTTTATGATGCCCTTTTTCATTTAGCATGAATGGTTTTTATGATTCCATTTCTTGGGTGAACAGGGATGAAAGAGGACTGAGGGGTTGAAAGAGACAGAGGACACATTGGAGCCATTGAAAAACACTTTGCCAACACAATGAAACCCTTTCACTCAAAATGTCTCAACTAACCTCAATCATTAAATGTCTAAAGTAGATATTCAGGCCAAAATGTGAATGAACCTGGCTTTGAACTGAATGTGTTTTGCTCCAAACAGCGTCCCCTCGTACAGCCTGGCTGATAATAAGCTGCTACAGCTGCTCTCAAATATTCACCCCTCATTAACAATTTGCACATTTTGGTTAAGCTACACAGTTATTACCTTATTATCAGATTTTTTTTTGTCTTGGATCTCTAGAATGTAGAAAAATAAAAGCATCACATTTAACAAACTGAGCTCTTATTCACACTCTTTAACACCGTTTTTTCTTTCTGAGGACTATTTCAGCTGATTCAGTACCTTAAAGGGAACGTTTGCATATTTTTCCTCATACCTGTAGTGCTGTTTATCAATCTAGATCAGGGGTGTCAAACTCAACTTCTCTAGGGGCCACACTGGAAAAAGAGAATCACATTGAGGGCCAGACATATAGTTTATTAACAATGAAAAACGTTGAAAATAGCACGTTGGGAAAAGCACCAAAAATGACGAACAAAAACGCCAAATGTTTTGAAAAAGAAATCCCCAAAACATCTAAAAAAGGGTAAATTACATTGAAAAAAGCCCACAAAATGTCGTAAAAAGCGCAAAGACTGTCGGAAAAAGCAACAAAAACTAGGTGGGCAAAACGTTTTTGCGAACCTGAATTGATATGTAGGCTGGATCAAAGTTTGCGAGGGCCCGGATTTGGCCCGCGGGCCTTGACTTTGACACATGTGATCTAGATTGTTTAAAGCTATAGTGCGTAGTTTCTGTCGCCCCCATGAGGAATTCTAAGTAATGACAACAACACTGTTGGCGCCTCCAGATGATACAACCTTCCGTCCGCGCCCCCACCCCTCCTCTACGCAGTTGCTAGTAGCCAAAGACAACACGGAGGATTAAAAATACACGATGGACTCTGGAAGGTAATTATCTTCACTTGAGCTTCTGCGTGGGAAATTCACTGGACGACACCAGTTTCTAAACACGCTACACACACCATACTGAGAAATACAGAGAGAGTTGTGTGGAGCTGATAGTCTTTTTTTAAAGATTACTTTTTGGAACTTTTCCCTTTATTTGAAAGTGGATAGTCATGAAAGGGGTAGAGAGATGGGGGATGACACGCAGCAAAGGGTAACAAGTCAGATTCGAACCCTGCACCTCTGCAGGATTCCAACATGGGACGAACGCTCTTACTGGGTGAGCTAGAGGCCGCCCCGTGGAGTGGATGGTCTTAATTAGTTTTGTAGCAACTCATTTGGCAATGGCTTGAACGTAACGGACGTTCAATAATGTCAAAAAGTTATGCGCTAAAGCTTTAAGTGTGAGCTGCCCAATATTGGAGATATCGGCTGTAGAGATGTCTGCCTTCTCTCCAATGTAATGGAGCGATATGGCACTTCAAATATACATTTGAAAAACTCAACAGCAATGTCTCTTTCCAGAAATCATGACCTGGTTACTCAAGATGCGCTCATTCAGATAACTTGCAGACCAAAGCTTTTTTTCCCTCAACTTACTGTAGACACAGATCTGCAGAGTGCGTTGGAGTTTCCCTTTCCTCTACAAATTTTTGCCAGCACTTTGTGTTGGCTCTGTGGTGGAGCTATGTAAAAATGGTGTTTTTAAGTTCATGTTTCTGATGCTTTTGTCTATTTCATGTACTTCAATAGGCTTATTTCTGACATGGATATGAATTAGATCACATAGGCTATATATATATGTAGCATTATAAATCAGAGATTTATTCAAAAGTAATAAAATATATTTTCTAGCTGTAAAAGTTGGTGAAACTTTAAACAAACTAGTAATATTATATCGCATGGATACATGATGTGGCTCGAAAGACTGTACGTTGATTGATACACACTTACATCTTTATCTACATCATCCTCTGACATTGAGTTTAAGCAGAACAGCTGATATGTTTCTAAATAGGAAATAAGGAAATTGTAATATTGATGTACTTAGCTTCTGATAAACTCATATAAACCCTTTAACTCTAGATGTGAGCGGACCTCAACGATGAAACAGAGACCTGAAAAGGTTTGTAAAACATATTAGAGGAATGCTTTGGATGGACGACTTCCTTGATCCTTACTTACTCATCTCTGCTCTGTGATCTCGATACCGATACTAGCGTTTAAAGCATCCTCTTCCCAGGAACAGGGCATCATTTTTCTGTCTCTCAATAAGGTTTTGTGGTTTTATCCTCTGTGTCTAAGGCACATAAAGGCTTTATAAGGGTGCTTACAGACAGACTCGAGCAGAATCAGGCTTTTTGAATCTGTTTAAATGATTTTAAAGGCGGGGCAGAAGGCTATGATTCTCTGATTTATTGCTTCCCCCCTCTTAGTTCAGATTGATGTTTTGCTTTTCCATGCCTTCCTGCTTTTATGGCATCATCTTGTGTCCAGAGATGTGGCTCCTCCAATAAAGAGCCTTTTAACTTTGCTCACAATTCTATAAAAAATAAAAAGATGAGAAACTGTTTTTAAAACCTATGGAAATTAATTATATATTAATAGTATTCCTACATGTGTGCACAAAGCATGTGTGATATGAGTGAGAATTTTTGCAATTCCCATGCTCTCAGTGACCCAAAACAATATAAAAAGACAAGACATTGATATTTTATTACTGGCAGTATATTTATAATTCTCCTTGAGGCTTTCAGCAAGGGACAGTCAATCACATGTTATTTTATGCTGCTGTATTAAGACCCATGCAACAAGAAAATCCTCTGAACCACAGCGTCCTCATGTCATAAGTGTCACATTGGGCTGTTGTCTAAACAAAGACATGGCCTGGAAACAAGAAGGAGTTAGGGGGACAGGTTAGGCACAACGAGAGACATCCATTTTAATTAAATGTTACACAGTCCCACTCCTAGACCTTAATACAAGTAGGCTTACTGCAAAGATCTCATTTAGGACAAACAAGATGACTGCATCTTTCTCTAACTATCACCCACAGCGGAGGAGCGCCCTGTGATACAGGGCTGTAAAATGACTGATGTTTGTAAAAAGCGACATTTCTGCCTAGTAAGCACTTCTACAGGGACGCTCCTGAGTTTTTATGTGCGGGTTCATAAACTCCCAGACTAATGCACCCTGACACGCTGTTTTGATATCATTACAGCATTATACTCATCCTTTTTTGAGTGAAAAAACATAAGTACTTAGAAAGTCGAAATTCATAAATAAATTTATGTCAAACTGCACTTAATATTGATTTTGTTAGTGTACAGATTCAATAATAAGGTACCGAGTGCATGAATATTTAAATATAATCTTCATTTCTGCATCTCCTAATGGCCTCTTCTCCTCCACACTCAATTTAAACACAATTTGGAAACTTTAATGTATTGAAAATGACTGGAATTCAGTAATAAATCATAGCTGGGATACTGTGGGCCTTTTATAAGATAGTCCAATATTAGTCTCCAGGGGAATCTGCACAATTACATTTCTGTTTTTTAAACTTAGCAATTATCATTCTAACTATCATTTCAATAGACAGTGTTGTCTCCCCTTTTCCAATTTCCATGCAGAAATGGAGGAAAGCCTAAATGGACTGCAGGCTAACCAGAGACGTCAAAGGTCACATTACAGGCAGTAAAGTACAACATCAGCACACCACAGATGTCCCACAATGTTACTATGTTTTCACTGTTTGCTGGAAACTCAGCAACCTGCATAAAGTCAGTTGTTATTAACAGCTAATGGATAAAAGTAAAAGAAGAAGAGTGATGCGTTGTTCAAGGCAGCAGTCCAAGCTAGCGTAAATGAATGAACAAAACCCTCTAATAGGCATGTGGAGCCACAGCATGCGATCCATATGATGGCTATCAATAATTCATTCTTGGCTTGGCCTTTTGGGAGACATTAAGGTAATATGAAGAGCAGTCAGGCCAAATGGTTTGCAAATCCTTTTTAAGCAGCATACACGGTATCATTTACCTGATTTCTGCACAAGTAGCAACATTATAGTGAGTCTAACTGTTTTAGATAAGCACAATCAAAGACACTTATGTCTCATTTTATTTGAAAGGTTAGCGGCAGGATAGCAATATCAAAACAATTCCATTTTGCTCATATTGCTTACTTGTTTTTTTATTGGTGTAATGTAATACAACATAAAAGGTGTCATTAAAAATAACAGAGTAGAATAAAAAGACAAAACATAAAAAGAGTTTGGAGCAGCACACACAGAATTCAAAAGGGTAAGAAAAAAATCATGTGGAGGATTTTTGTATGAAAGTCATTGATGATTAGCCTGGGACAAAACATGACTCATATGGGCTTCACACTCTGCTATATTGACAGCTGCTAATAATTTGTTGTTGGCATCGTAAGCATTGTCGCCCCGGCCCATGTGGTTCTGGTTCCTAAATCACACTTTGTTGTCTTCACTCGCCCCTTCACAAAAAGCACCGCATCAGCATTAATAATTGGCTTTTCAGAGCCATTTTGATTTGTCCCCCCGCATTTGGAAGGCCATATGGATGCAATTTGTTTTGGAGAAACAGGCTTCCATTCACACACAAACACACACAAACGGTCAATTGATCTCATATGATAAAAGCTAACTGAGGATTAGCAAACTTGAATCGTCAGCTGAGTGGAAGGATTTCCTAAAAATGGTTTTCAACACAGAATGTTTTTGCGACCCATGAGGAGGATCCCACTTTGTTTTTCCTGCATGTGGACAGAAATATACAGTATAGACTTAAAGCAGTTTGACTCCTCAGCTCAGTGATTAGTCCACACACCATATTATGTAAAAGTGGCCCGGTAGTGGCGGCTAATGGCCTCCCTGTCTCTCTAAGTTATGGATGTAGCCTTTTGTGCTGCAGGGTCGCACATAAAGGCCTCTCTTTTTAATTCACAGTCACCCATGGTCAGGCTAAATGGCTGACAGTGGAATTGGAGGGCCACGTTTATTCCGGTGTACACACACACACACACACACACACACACACACACACACACACACACACACACACACACACACACATACACACACACACACACTTTGTTTCAAAAATGGCTATTGACATTAACAAAAGAGTTCAAGCTGCTTTTTCTGCAGTGTTTCTACAAGGTTAAATATCTGACTCGATGTAGCAGTTTTTGCTTGTGCATGAAGAATGTCTCCCTCTAAGAGATTAATAGAGAACATTTCCTGAAAATGTATTTCAGAATACACATCTAACGGTACAACTGATGATGTACTACTCGCTCGTGAGAAGTATTTAAGCCTGTTTTTCTCTGTCATTTATGTTTTCGTTTGTGTTCACAAGTTCAAATTAAAGACTGCATTAAACGTAATGATTTCTTGGGTAGATTATATGGAGATTGAAAATATATGTTCAGGAAATACACAAGAGTTTGTGCTGGTTGTAGAAAAAGGAGACTTTTTTTTAAATTGTTTTTCAGCACGAAAACATTCTAATAAAGTAGAATATGGACAGTTAAACATAAATGTGCCATGAGGTGTGGTACTACATGTACACCTGGCAACCGTGGTTAGTAATATCTCTAATTCAAGCTTCATAACATAAAAGCCATAAAAGCTCGGCCTGGCAGCCTTTCATGTTAATTGTGTCTGTGCCTTAAACAAAGCTTGTTTTTGCAGCCTAACACTGATTACAAAATGTTGCAGAATCCTGATTTGTGCATTTCTGAGCAGCACTTCATTTTTTTTCCTTGAGTAGATTATTAAAAATTGATCATTCTTTGTAATAGCTTCATTTCTGTCGGTTTTCATATTTTAATCCTGTTTTAAGGAAAACACAATGCATTAATCAAATATGACAGAACATACCCTTAATGTAATCATGCAGGAGAATATGAATTGCAAATGCCTCACCATCACACACACACACACACACACACACACACACACACACACACACACACACACACACACACACACCCCTCCTCTTCCCCCCCAAATGTACTTCCATTAATGTTACAAAATAAAATAATCATGACCATTTTAAATAGAAATCAACTACATGGAATGCGACAGAATATTTTAGAATTGGGTTTGTGTGAAATGGCGAAATGCAGAGGCTTTACATCAAAAGCCGGCAGCGTAATGCTGTGAACAAGCACTGGTGCCTTGGGACGGCGACTCAAGACAAATGCGAGGAGACGCACGCTTCGCCAGGCCCCATTTCCTCACTGATCGAGATGGAACACAAGTTTTCTGTGTCAAGAACAAAGATTCTTCTGAGATGATTCTTGACTAATGGTACATCATCACTTCCTTCACTGTCCTCATTGACTAGATTGACAGGTTGAGCCCTGGAGTGCACTGCAGAGATTACATGACTCTCCACTCATAATGGATGTTTAAGAAATATAAGATTAAGACATAAAAAAAAAGCCTTCAACAACTGCAAAAACAACTGGTGCCTTTGAGTTCTTGAGAGCTGGAAATTAGTGCGCTGATGACATCCTGCAATTAATGTAATACATTATGAACGACCAGGCTCCACTATAGATTGCATTTATGGACAAAAATATCTCATCAGCATTTAGAAGTTTTCCTTAAAGAGAGTGTCCCAGAGCATTCCAGAGACATTCGCTTGAAATGGAGAGGCACCTTTCAAAACAAGTCAATATTCAGTACAGAAGAAAGAGGTCCTAATTAGATTCATTTGCCTCTTGGATCAATGTTTTCCTAGGGATGTGAGTTATAAAGTCAGAGTGGAACATAAATAATCAAAAACAAATAAAGATGTGTGTTTGGAGAAATATGGCTGATAGTGCTCATAAAATCTCAGCACAGCATGCAAAAGCAGAATGAATATTTAAAGATGGGAAGGAAAGAAAATAGCTCAGGAGAAAGAAGAAAAAAAGTCAGTTTCTAAAAAGGTCTGACCTTGGCCAGCAGAGTGGAGGAATCCTTTAGAGGGTACCTTGGCCATACTTAGTGAAAAGTAGATAATTTGTTAATGTCACGCACTTGTTGGAAATGGCAGATAAATGGATTTCAGCCATTATTTTCCAGCCTAAGTGAAGTGAAGAAGGAAACGTTGCGGAGAGGACAAACCCAGTTATGACTGATAAGTGTCTAAAAGCTAATGAAGGCTGGCTAGGCCAAGGTCAATGGCTGCTAGTGAGATGCTATGTGCGGCTCCGTTGTCCTGCCGCTTAAATATAGAGGAAATATACATTGAGCTTTTAACACCTTGAAACATAGGAGAGACTGGTATATGAAATATGGGCATGTAATGGCTTTTTAATGACGGCCTCCCAGCCCACTATTCTGGCCTGAGATTGGAAATCGGAGGTGAACCTTGATATCACTACGCTAAGTGCTTGTAATGCACCGTAACTTCTGGCCATCCTGTTGAGTGAGACAGTTCAGGCCAAGAGATAAATGCCCCAGTACTGGACAGGGCCTCTGCTGGCAGGAGGACACTGCACTCCCTGTGATCCCAGCCAGAGTTACTCTGTAGTTCAAAAGAGTAACGGCCCACTAAGCACATGTCAAAAAATGTCCAGACTTCCTGATAAAAGTGGGCTGAATTTGATTGAAACGTGAATCTTTTTATACATCTAGGTTTTCAAACGTGCAGTGTAGTTAAGTTGAAATAATTCTGTGGTAAAAAACAACTTTGTGCAATTTTTTTTCTTCTTTTTTTTAAGATAATGTTTTAGGCATTTTTAGGCCTTCATTTGACAGGACAGCTTAGACTTGAAAGGGGAGAGCGAGGGGGAATGACATGCAGCAAAAGGTCTCAGGTCGGAACCCACGAACGAGCCTCTGTACATGGGGCGCATGCCCTACCAGGTGAGCTACCCAGGCGCCCCCTTTGTGCAATTTTCAACAAAATTTCTAGATTTTACCCATGATGTCTCGATGACTTTTGACCAGCATATCATTGAATCCATTTTTACTTAGAAAACCTAACTGGGTCAAGTAACACATGAGGAGGAAAACTGACATTTATTAATGTTTGGCGCTGATTTAAAGAGCTAATCCAACATTTGTTCCAGTTAGTCCACAAAGAAGTTCAATAAACACTCATATATTCCTTCTCCGTCATTACAAAATTTATCATCCATAAATGTGAAAATGTGTTTTGTTTCAAGGATTCATGTGCTGGTTTCTCCATTGCACTAATTTGTATCATTATTTAATTAGGGAAATCATTGTGCAGAATGTGCAAAATTGTCTTTGGCTCCACCACATGATATTAAAAACAACAGAATAAATGAAGACAGATATTGACACATAGCATCAACAAACAAAATATTTTTAAAAGTAAAAAAAAGATGGAATGATTCATGATTTGGATCATGTTTGGCTTCCATTCTTCTTGTGGTAGTGCAAAATCATACGTGTACGTCTCAAACAGCAGAGGATAGTGAATGAGGCCAACATCCAACGGTAAAACAGTAAAAAAAAATGTTTTGAATGGAATGGGTCTTTAATGTTAATCACTCTTTAAGAAACACATTTCCTCCTCTTTCTTTGAACAGTACTTTCACAGAAATAGCAGGAGGCAGAGAGACAGGGTTGAGGTTGCTTTAAATGCTGCTGCTACAGTTTGGGTATACGCTGACCCTTGGCTGGACTCTCAGTTTTGACTCCAATAATCCAATCAGCTGGGTGAATAATTACAAAATAATAACACCGGTGCAACATCATCTTGGCTCCATCCAGTAGAGTGGCTTCCCTTCCGCCACTTGTGTGCTTAATGTCCTCTAAAGACCCATATTACACCCCAATTAGATGGCACTCTTGTTTCCTTACATCAAGGGCTTGACTCTACTGGCTTGTCACCCTCCCTTGGCCTAATCAATTTCATTACTCCAGTTACAGCCCCAGCCCCGGGAAAGCTGTGCCCTTAAACTTCAGCTCCTGCTTCAATCGATCAATAGCCCGCGTCCCTGCCAAGGTTCCATTTAAAGTTCATTTATTTCAAGCCATCATATAAAACAAGACAGAGCATCGATGCAGCCCCACTTTGTTTTATTTGACTGAGGATTTCCACCACGACACTCAAATCCACTCCGGTTTACTCCCAAAGCTGTTCTGGGAACAGGCACCAGGTAGGATCACAATACAACCAAGCTTATTTACTTCCTGTTTTCCAATCCTGTGCTCTGAGTCACACATGCACCTCTGGTCTATGTGCTGTTATACAGACAAAAGATGATTTATTTGCCTTAAATGACATGAACTTTATTACGGTATTACAAAGCTGCAGCCTAAACAGTCATGTCATGCATGTTCAATGCATGATATGACTGTTGTATTTTCTCCCATTGGAACAAAAACAAGTTAAGGCTACCTTTTTTACCTCAGGATACAAACACTGAGCAACATGAACAAACTCTTAAAGTGTAAGTGAGTTTCCGTGAATAATCACACATTTACAATTTCACCTTCCGCACAGTTCCTCCTTCACAGTTTTCCGTGGATCCCGCAAGTGTAACATCCTATATTATCACCAGTTAATTAATTTCAATGATTAATGAAATATAGCTAGGTCTGTCTCCTCCATTCCATACTTTATTTGTGAAGTCTATAGAGATGCTAAGCTTTGATGCACAATTATATACAGAATTAAGGTCCTTAAATATTCATAAGGGTTATATAGAAGACGATCATGATTGTGAAAGCCTGCATCTTCAGCCCTAACCAGACAACTTCATTATCATTCACAGCTTGACAAATCAGTGGCATGGTTTTGGAAATCTAATGAAGATAATTTGCTTTGGATATTGTGAATGAGGTCCAAATTTACATGAAGGTGGCCCCCAACATTGATTGAAGTGGTGTGTTTTACTTATTTTGCTGCTTGGAATGTGTTGCAATGTGCTACTGTATTTCACAGCTTACAGTACGAAGAGAGTATTATTACTGAAAGTGTATTTGTTTGGTCCAGAAATTACCATGGAACTTCAAATGAACAATCTCCAACAAGCAAATTAGGATCTTAAGTTGCATGACAGGTGTCAGGATGAAACGGGAGTGACTCACAGAGTTTGTTGATTTGTGCTGCTGGTGAGTCGAAGCTGACGGGTCAAACTGGCACCAGAGGCAGACTCCTCAGACGTCCAGTCACTGCTGATGAAAGTGACTTCACAACCTGTCAGAGGATTTTTACATGTTTTTCTCCTTAACCTTCTGTAGACACAGCTGTCATAAACAGCTTATTCTCATGGCATTTATAAATTAATAATTGCATATTAAATGTTGCTATAAGTGGATAAAACTGGTCACAAGTGGAGAGTCAAATCTTTTATGGACAATTCAATCACACCTATTATTGCTCTTTAAAATGTAGGTCTGCAATACTGTATAAACTTATATCACACAAAGAAAAATGACTTTTTAATTTATATACGTTTTGATTATGGTTTGACAAAAAATTAAATGATCATTGTGTTTCTCTGTTCTGTATGTTTGAATATAAAAAGCAATAAAAAATTGATCTAAAAAAAGGAAAAGAAATTAAATGATCAAATGTGCCAAAAATGAATGAATGATAAATGCATTCACCAGTCATAGACGGTAAACAAATGCAAAACCGTATAAATGCCTTAATCATCAATAATGTATACACACACAGGCCTTATTATTCCTCAGGCCCCCTTAAATCTCTGAGTTAAAAGCCTAAACCTTCAGACAGAGCGGAGGTAAGCTAATGCTATTAGCTAAAGTTACTGCGTTGACCAGGCTTTACTAAGTTACACATAAAATCATGGCAGGATAATGGCAACTTCTCCATCTTTCCATAATGTAGTAAGACACTTATAATAACAATCTGAGCCTGTCAGTGAAAAAAAACAAGCTCTTTTAGTGGATGGAAATTGACGTTGCACATTTTCCCTTTAGAATTACATTGCAATTGGGCAACTGGGTAGCTCAGTTGGTGGACACGTGTCCATATGTAGAGGTTTGCTCCTTGACGCAGCGGCCACAGGTTCGACGCCGACCTGCGGCCCTTTGCTGTATATCATTCCCTCTCTCTCCCCTTTCATGTCTTCAGCTGTCCTCTGGAAATAAAGGCCTAAAATGCCCCAAATTACATTGCAGCCCGGTTCACGGCTGCCGGTTACAGCGTTCTTGCAAAAATACTGGACCAATTTTAAAGATTTTTGTTGACATTAGTCACCTACACAGAAATGCATGGGGAAATATTTGAAAAAATATTGAAATTACTCTTTAATTTGCAGGATTATGGAAAAAAACCCTTACATTATATTATTAAAACTCTTAACCATTAATGTAAGTGCAGGCTAAGGAGCATCATAAAATGAAGGGCTTTACTTTGGTTTCTTGAAGGTCAGATTCATTTTTTTCCTTTGTTAAAAAGTGCTTATTTCAAGCACATTTTACCTTCATCTTAACATAAAAAGTTATTAAATAAGTATTAAATTAAAGGGCACTGTGTGAAAAATAGCAGAGATGACCTCATGGGATTTTAATAACAACTCAGTTTTTAGAGCGATGTTTTGTGTTGACCTGAGTGGCACTGACAGAGGGTCTTTCAGAGCGCCACTTTGATGGAGCAGGCTTGATTCAGTAGCACATTTGGGTTTAAACAAAAAAAAAGCCTCTTTTGGTACAATAAGCATGTCAGCTTTGCCACACATGGCAACCCTACTGCAGTGAGGCTTGGCAGGGAAAGGCCCATCTCTGGGAGTGATTTCTTCCAAAGCTGGCCCAAATGAAAGCATCTTGTTTTAATCAAGGATTCTGGCTGCGATAGCAGCAGTGGGAGCTGTGAGGACTTGGCAGTCGGTTGCAATGCAGACTGTGGCACTCGTACAAAATACACAAATATTTCCACAGTAATTATGTGTCAAGTTAAACAAGCAATTGAGGGCTTGGGCTGAATGTGTTGGGAGGGAGTACTAAGCGAAAGAACACGGTGTGTTACTTGGATGCAGGGGATTGAGTGAGACCCCCAACAAGACAAATTAGGCCATAAGACTTTGATAGGCTTCAGGATATTTTTTTGGGGGCTCTGGCAAATGTAACAGACCGTATTGTAATTTTTAATACTCAGTGGATTGAGAATTATCATGTGGTGTTGCCACGTCTTGTTCCAGTGGAGGAGAAAGGCACTCTCAGTTCACAAGATAGAGTTCAAAGACTGGGTGGATGGCCAAAGGGACTAAGTAATTGTGAGATCAGTGCTTGTGCTTTTTTGTGGTTTCTGGTTTATATAGGCACATTTGTAAATCTACATTGGCACCAGTACTTGAAAATAAAATATGATCACTGTCTGACTCCATGGTTCAACTAAAGCTGCTGGAAATGGTGGAATGACTTTTTTTTGCTGAATTTTTGTATCGACTGAAACACAAGTAAAAAAGTAGTAGCACCTCTGTAATGGCTGCACAATCCTTTGGTTGTGTAATAACATAACATGTTTTTAATGTGCAACTGGATCCAATGTGCTTTAAAACATGACGTGATAGACCATTATTATTTCTTTAAAAGAAGCTTTAAAAAATGCTTGGAAAAATCTCAAATCTATATCACTACATGTACAAGCAACAAATTTCACATTTTGGGCTGTTTAACCATATGTCTAGAGGCAATAATATACCTCTGCTGAGAAGAAGAAAAAATAGAGTAAAATAAATAAATAAATAAAGTAAAATAGGTTTTAACAAATTTCTGGTGCTGCACCAAAAACTGCCCTTACAACACCAAATTTAACTTAAATCTGTACAGGTTTTGAGACGTCCTGCACACTATCAAACCCACCCATTAGGAATTATGGACATGGGGACAACATTTTCCAAATTGGGCCCCTCATTCACACCCACTACAGCACCACCACCCAACCTTAGCTACAATGGCAATACATGCAATTTCAAATAAACTCTTGGCTATTAGCCATATAGTGACAGAGATGGAGTCTTTAACAACCATTTACTAAACCAGTGTTATAGACCTATCCAGGCTTGTTTTTGCTCTGTTTTGCATACATATACTCAATATGATTATAAAGCACAAAAGGTAAATTCAGTTGTTTCATACACACTTATTTTTTTAAAATAAGACTGTGACACTTATAAACACATAGAGAAAACAATGAGCGCTGGCACATGTGTGTTCTGCAAATCTGACCCCCACTGTTATTGTGAAAATGGTGCAGATTTTCACAATAACAGCAGGGGGTGGGGTATCAGATGACAAGTTGAAATGTGTTTTAATGATAACAATAAATGTATTTATCACGTACATATGTAAAACTATTGTACTTTTGTCAGCAATGATCAATAAGTAATTTATTGTACATGATTCTAGGACCGTTGCATGAACCCCCCACCCCTGGGCCTTGGGCCGGGGTCATCTGCACCCTTTGACCTCCCTGACCATCAGTACTGTCATTTACGCGTTATTATGCAACCCACGCAACTTCTAGGCAAGACTCGCCCTTCAACAGCATTCACATGCTACTATTGGCCAGACGTCCATGCTTACGCAAGGTAACGGAACCCGATTTGTTCAGGTCCCATCCCCTGACCAGTCGACTATCTTAACCTTAACTATCCATAATAACGTCATTTACACTGTAGACGCAGTTGTCTTTGTTGACGTACAACAAACCAGATTTGAGTACATGGAGTGAAAACTAAATCCAAAAGTCAGCTGAAGAGTCATCTCACCTGACTGAGAAAGTCTTTCGCAGCCACTCTGTTGCACTAACTTCCCTGTGACCTTCCGACATGATGAAATTCTCCACACACTGAGTATCACAGCACCTAATTCAAAGCTGGCTGATCTCAACAGGAAACCAAATACTCGCCATTCATCCATCCATCTCCATCTTCGTCCGCTTATCCAGTGTCGGGTCGCGGGGGGAGCAGCTCCAGCAGGGGACCCCAAACTTCCCTTTCCCGAGCAACATTAACCAGCTCCGACTGGGGATCGAGGCGTTCCCAGGCCAGGTTGGAGATATAATCCCTCCACCTAGTCCTGGGTCTTCCCCGAGGCCTCCTCCCAGCTGGACGTGCCTGGAACACCTCCCTAGGGAGGCGCCCAGGGGGCATCCTTACCAGATGCCCGAACCACCTCAACTGGCTCCTTTCGACGCAAAGGAGCAGCGGCTCTACTCCGAGCTCCTCACGGATGACTGAGCTTCTCACCCTATCTCTAAGGGAGACGCCAGCCACCCTCCTGAGGAAACCCATTTCAGCCGCTTGTACCCTGGATCTCGTTCTTTCGGTCATGACCCAGCCTTCATGACCATAGGTGAGGGTAGGAACGAAAACTGACCCGGTAGATCGAGAGCTTTGCCTTCTGGCTAAGCTCTCTTTTCGTCCACAACGGTGCGATAGATTGAATGCAATACCGCACCCGCTGCGCCGATTCTCCGACCAATCTCCCGCTCCATTGTCCCCTCACTCGCGAACACAACCCCAAGGTACTTGAACTCCTTCACTTGGGGTAAGGACTCATTCCCTACCTGGAGAAGGCATTCCATCGGTTTCCTGCTGAGAACCATGGCCTCAGATTTAGAGGTGCTGATCCTCATCCCAACCGCTTCACACTCGGTTGCGAACCCGATCCAGTGAGTGCTGAAGGTCGCAGGCCGATGATGCCATCAGGACCACATCATCTGCAAAGAGCAGCGATGAGATCCCCAGCCCACCAAACTGCAACCCCTCCCCACCCCGACTACGCCTCGATATCCTGTCCATAAATACTACAAACAGGATTGGTGACAAAAGCGCAGCCCTGGCGGAGGCCAACCCTCACCTGAAACGAGTCCGACTTACTACCGAGAACCCGGACACAGCTCTCGCTTTGGTTGTACAGAGATTGGATAGCCCTGAGAAGAGACCCCTCACCCCATACTCCCGCAGCACCTCCCACAGTATCTCCCGGGGGACCCGGTCATACGCCTTCTCCAAATCCACAAAACACATGTAGACCGGTTGGGCATACTCCCAGGCTCCCTCCAGGATCCTTGCGAGAGTGAAGAGCTGGTCCGTTGTTCCACGACCAGGACGGAATCCGCATTGTTCCTCCTCAACCCGAGGTTCGACTATTGGCGAACCCTCCTTTCCAGCACCTTGGAGTAGACTTTACCAGGGAGGCTGAGAAGTGTGATACCCCTATAATTGGCACACACCCTCTGGTCCCCTTTTTAAAAAGGGGGACCACCACCCCAGTCTGCCACTCCTTTGGCACCGTCCCAGACTTCCACGCAATGTTGAAAAGGCGTGTCAACCAGGACAGCCCCTCCACACCCAGAGCCTTGAGCATTTCTGGACGGATCTCATCAATCCCCGGGGCTTTGCCACTGTGTAGTTGTTTGACTACATCAGTGACTTCCGCCTGGGAAATCGACGACAATCCCCCATTATCCTCCAGCTCTGCCTCTAACATAGAAGGCGTATTAGTCGGATTCAGGAGTTCCTCAAAGTGCTCCTTCCACCGCCCTATTACCTCCTCAGTTGAGGTCAACAGTGTCCCATCCTTACTGTACACAGCTTGGATGGTTCCCCGCTTCCCCCTCCTGAGGTGGCGAACAGTTTTCCAGAAGCACTTTGGTGCCGACCGAAAGTCCTTCTCCATGTCTTCTCCAAACTTCTCCCACACCCGCTGCTTTGCCTCGCCATTCAGCAAAGAGAAAATCCCCCTCTTCACAGACAGACTCATCCCAGTGCCATTCAAAAGAGGCTTACGAGGTTTCAGGAGGATGAAAATGTAACATTGCAGAGATTTCTCCTAATTGTCTTACAGGCACTGGAAGAATTCACATTAGGACAGCAACTAATCAGTAATATCATTGTTCATTAATCTGTGAAAATAGTAGAAGTGAAAATAAAATTTCTCAGCGCCTAAGGTGATGTCTTCTATTCACTTTGCAATGATATTAAACAGAAACAACTGCAAATTCTCACATTTGAGAAGCTGGATATATATTTGGAGTTTAATCTTCATGAATAATTAATCGATTATTAAAATAGTTGTTGAATAATTCTCAGTGGAACAATTTATAGATTTATTGACTAATCATTTCAGCCCTAATTCACATTAGCAGCAATATCCCAATCAGATAAAATACTTAACAACTATTAGAATTTAAATATAAGAAAGTTAATAAAATGAAACATACTCATTGTGATGGAGGGTCCCAAGTGTTAAATTATAGGCCTACCACATGCTTTAAAGTGTGGTGCATGTTGCTGTAGCTAATCAAATAAGGCCAATTCTGAATCAGAGATGATGAAAATTGAAGATTTAATCTTGAATTTGGGGATAGTTTTATGCTTTCGGGTCAATCAGTCTTCTACAGATTGATAAAAACATCTCTAATTTAAAGGTGCTCTAAGCGATGTTGGGTGACGTCACTTCTTGTTGACGTTTGAAGTATTGTCAAACAAAACGGAGGCTAGCTTGTTTTTCACACTAATGTTTCTGAAAAGTTGACCACATTAGTAATTTATGTACCTATCTCACAGTGAATGTAAAATCTGAATCTGCAAAGTAATTAAATGTAACTGGAGTGTAAAAAAAAAACTTTGAGATGTTAGATGTTTGAGAAAACTAGAAAGTCAATACTCAAGTGAAGTGCCAGTGACTAAAAATTGTCCTTTGGTACAGCACCCACCTCACCCAACTCTGCTCAAGTAGCCAGCATGCAGCTCTTTTGTTGAACACAACTCAACCAGATATCACCTTTAATAAGTACATAAGATCTTCCAACAACAAAATCTCAGCATCTCAGGCCTCACTGTGCTGCACGTTCTGAGCTCTTAAACTGAGCTCCTCACAGCAGTGTGGCTATGACACTCTCATTACACTCAATCCAATATAAGCCCCCTCATTTCTCTCCTTAGTGTATGGAACCAGCACGCCGAAGTGACACCACCTCTCTGAAAGAATATGCTCGTTAGCCAAACCAGCTAACAGTAGATCTCCCCATGTCTATTAGTGTTACATTTACCTTTGGCGTGACAGTGATTCATCACAAATATTAGCTTTGACTGGAATCCTGTCTCTGTACACTTCTACTGCCGCTGTGACAACCATTAAATCACCTGCCACAGTGCAGCCACTTTACTGATGCCGCTGGTGATGCCTGGCTGACCCGTCTAGCCCCAACAGTACATACTTCTGTTTTATGTCACATACAGTTCAGGGCCAGACAAGCCTTATTTGTGACTGTTGTGAAATTAAACTCTTTACCATTTCCCATGCAATCAAACGGAAAGTGAAAATGACAAGTGAGCATAGAGATGGAAAGGCAGACGGCGAGTGTATACTAGAGATTGTTCACAATCATCACATATCATATAGTGGCGTTCTCTTTCCCACTGTTTTCCACTGTTCTCTGGTTTGAAACTTGTCATTTTCTGGGGTATTTTCTTTTCTTTACACCTAAAGGAAATGTGTGTTTGAGTTGTCTTGTGTTGCTTTCAAGAACTGGTGTGGGAATTGAGAAATAAAGTAAACAGTTGGGCTCAGATTCCATTTCTTATTTAAATGCTCACATTGTCTGCGCCAAAAACCATGATTTCCCTCCTCACTCTGCTCCACACAAAGCCTACCTTCCCAGGTGCCTGCTACAGATGGCGATAAAAGGTATTTGCTTTTTGAAGGCGTTGTCTTGGGTTTTTGTGTAAATCCATTATTTAGGATATCCTTGGTTGGATGTTTATTGTCTTGAATTTTGAGAAAACATTCTGGTTCCTGGTGGTGTGAAGCATGAAGGAAAGTCCCCCTGAATATTTCACCTGTGCAACTGTGCAAATTCAAAAGTTTTAATGAAAAGTGAGACAAGTTTGTTCGCAGTAGATGTTCTCATTCCTGCATCACCGAGGCCCTGCAGTGTTTCATCTCAACCAAACACTGCAGCTGCTTATTTAGCTGATTGGCACACTTTTAACCCAAGAGAGGGACTATCTGGTAAAGGCATCTGGGATTTGGTTGAAAAATAAAGTCACAGATTGTTGGACACACAGATGTAACTAGGATCAAATTGTCCTAGTGGCTTATATGCAGTTTGAATTCAGAGTAGGACCTTTTTCACATCATCTGTCTTCCATATTTCCTCTTTATCTTTGATGCCAATAAAACAGAAATGCACCCTAAATGCTTTTTTAAAAACAATAAAATAAACAAGATTGACATTCATGCTGCTTGACAGATTTTTTGGTAAGAGCCTCTATTAGCAGGGGCCACACAGACTGAGCGGCCTAGTGGGGCCAATAAGGGTTTATTTAGTGGATAAGGCCCCTAACCAAAGTCTGAATTTAACAGCCATTAAGCAGTGACTGTCAGAAAAATGTGTCTTTAGTGGATCATTTAACCAGTCACAGATTACATGGGCTCGTATCTTTTTGAGATATGACACCTGATTTTTCACATGAAATGTAATTAAAGGGACATTTCATTTAATATTTATGGAATATTTAATGGCAAATCTGGCAAATCCTAGTCTACCAGCCCCCAGAATGATTTGAGTACTTAATTTATGTGACTTAAAATCATTTGTGCAAAAATGCCTATATTCTCCTTACTCTGTCAGCACCTGATACTGCATCACTGTGTGTCCTGCATTGTTTTCATACAAAGTATTAATGCTATAGCCTCAAGCTATTCTTTCCGTTTTAAAATAAGTACAATAAGAAGAAGAACTCGGTCAGGTGTTTGATGAACCATGCAGGGGAGCTCTGGTACTGAGATGCGCCAGTGGGAGGCGCTTTAGCCGTGCTGTATTCAAAGTGCCGGTGTGCAGAATGGAGAGTCTTTCTCCTCAAAGTGAGAAAACTTTTTGACATGCACTTCTTCTATTTTGTACATCTAAACAGAAAATATGACACATTCAGAGATATTATTAAATTGTAGCCTCGTTTTCTAGAATATTCTGTAGGTAGCCTATCATAGAGGGATCAATGACAGGACAAGACATTTTCATGAACACTGCAATACATTTATTATTGTTTGTGTGGCGCAGAAGGACATAATCGGTAGTGTTAAAATAGGCCTACATGGATTAAGACGCAGACTATATATAAAGTTTTTTCTTTTTAATAGAGCAATTGTCTCCTTATGAATGCATGTTTTACTATGTAAGATTTTTTGCATCAGTCTAGAGAAAAGCTGCTGCGGGTCTATTGTTCATAAATAGTTTTAACAACAACACATGGCCGAGAACAAATGATTTAAGATCCACGCGTCCAAGTATTGTGAATCCAATTCATAAAGTCCGTGCAGCTGGTGACGGATGGGCTGAGGGTCAAGGTGCTGTTTTCTCAGATTTCAGTTCATTTGCACAAAGACAATCAGGCGCCTCGACCCACTGCGAGTCAATATCGTTAATAACAAAGGACAGGATCCTCGTGTGACAACGCCTTGAAGTTGGATATTTCTCCGGATAAACTCGCAATTGTGGAGAGGCAAAACGTACATGAGCAAAAGTACAAAGTGCCGCCCGGTACTGTAAAGAAAAAGGAGCATTAGCACCAAAAGGAGACTCTCCCAGCAGGATTCGTGTCATTTAGCTGTTTAGCTTTACCACAGGGGACCTGCTGCAAGTAGCAGGGAGGAGAGAAAATAGCTGAATGCAAACGATCGGCTATCCTCTTGTTGGGTATTAAACACTTTATAGAAAATTAAACCTTTCAGAGGTAACAGTTAAAGACCTGGGTGCATCTGTCTTTTCTCGGCTATAATAAGGCATTGGTATCCAAACAATGCTGGGACAATGCATTTAAATACAAGTCCTATTATTTTTTATTGTTATTTTGCATTTTCTCATTCCGTGCTTCGCATCTTTGGCTACCAGATGTGTCTCCACAGTGAAGAATTATTTCTCCTCCCCAGAGTCAAATAAATGCAATCAATATGAGTATTGCTCTCAGGCCTTGAAATATTACATTAATGTTCCATGTGGTGACATTTTAGCCGGAATTTTCAAATACATCATGAAGGCTCAAATTAATATTTATCAGCAAGAGGCTTTTATGCTTTGCAAAACAGTATTAGCGTGAACTCCAATAATCTTGTCCTCTAAGCAAGGAAATGGTGTCTGTATGTAGGCTTGAACAGACAGGTTTGGGTGTTGATGAGCCTACCAGATGTCTCATTTTTGTCTCATTTTAGATAAATTCGCAAAAATAAAAAATAAATAACAAAGCAAATAGCCTATCTGGATTTTTGCATGTTTAACAACAGCACCTATTATGAGGATCATTAATAAATATTTACATTTCACACACATTCATTGCTTTTCTTTTATTCCCTGGAGGTTGTGAAAGTCAGACTCATTTGACTTAAGTAAGGGGGATGGGGGTCCAGCATTGACATTTTTATTTATTCAGGTATGTTAAACAATTTGTCCTTCCTATCTTTGCTGATCAGAGCAGAAAAGCCTATGAAATTCAGAAAAGATCAATCTCTCAATATGTACTTGAACTCACCAGATAAAGGCGCAGAGACACCAAAAAGGGCATAGTGTGTTTATGCACACACATGCCTAATATTGTGTTTTTTTTACACCCAAATGTGCATGAATCCTTGGCAAAGCTTCAGGAGCTTGATCCTGTCAATCTAGAAAATGGTTATGCATCTGTGACCATAGGGAATAGCATTCTATCGTTTATAGATCTGTTTTAAATTATTCTTGTCATTGAGCCCCAAATTTATGCTACCATTGATCCTGCAAGGAAAATATGAAACGAATTGGGGTTGCTATTTGATGACCCGCAGGTCAAGGAGATTTTAACATTGGTATTATTGAGCGTGGCATCTGTCGTTTTTCACCTGGGTCGCTACCCTCTTCACTTTCCCTGCTCTCCACTGCCATAATGAAAATAAACTTTTTTTTTGCTTCAGTGTGAAAGCTCAAACTCTGATGCCTGCAAGTTGCAAATCTACAAAATACACTCAAGAAAGAATCTCAGTTCGTTTTAAACTCATTTATTACTGAGGTGTAGTGCAAGACTTTTACACCTTATAGGCTACATTCAGGATACATTGTATTAAACTGTATCCTCATGATTCAGTGCTACAGAGCATTTATTCGTTAATTTATACATTTATGTACTGTAGTCATTAAATCATTCCTCAAATGTTATGCAGGGTATTTACTTTTGATATATAGTGTATAAGTCATAAATCAGTGAGAAAAAAAGACATGCATGTGGTGTCTTTTGTTTTATTTTGCTATATTAAGAACTGGATTACTTGTAAATGCAGATGTAGCATAGAGATGTGTGTATGTGTGTGTGTTCAGACCTGTACAGTATGCATTGTGCATCCACTATTCATTATTAATACAACAGAGTTTTTAAAGTTTCCATAGAGGAGTTACATGACACAGTCCATGTGAACAGTGGATCCCGTACTATCCTTGAGCAATTTATTTTCAGTCAGATAGCCAGACTGTGGCAGAGCATCACAGCTCTGCCTCCGAGCTCAGAGCAGAATGAGCCAGGTGTTGTGGTAACAGACTTCCCCTGTGGCCCACTGATGAAGAACATCTGGAGTGCTTCTGTTCCGCCACTTCTTTCCTGTCCCCAATATGACCAGGCGATGTAGCTAACAGTGCGATGCATGTCGACACATGGCTCCAAGGTCCCTAGATAGGGTATGAGATGCTCTGATATTCTTACCTGCCAGGGCTACCCCATTGACACGCTGTGCACTCTTTCCATATGTGTGGCTGGTGTTGGGTGAAAGGGTGCTGAGCCCAGTCAGAGAGTTTACAGGTAACTGCGCCTGTAGATCTTTTAGGCCTGAAGGGTGAGCGACAGCATTGGTCAGAGATGTCTGAAGATAAATGAAGATAAATGCTGGTATTTAGCACCAAACTTCAAAGTGTGAAAATGACCCAAGCTAACTTAAAATGTGTGAAAATATAGCCAATTTTGTTTTTCACATTGTATGCAGTACGTCATGGTGCATTTTTTACATAACCAGTGGCCGATTTTTTTCAATTTAGTCTCTTTTTCCCCTGGTTTAACTAAAAACACAAGTCCTGAGAGTTTGTCTGCTGTAGTCACATTCTTCAGCTGTCATTTGATTGCACCAAACAAACACTATAGTAGCTTCACTTGCTGTGCTTTTAAAAGATTATAACGTTATCCATTTTGACAACCTGCATTAACAACGTGATTAATAGCTGGAAACAAAAGTGTAAAGCAAACAAAGTAATGCAATAATATAACTTTTCTTTTACAATGCTGCAGTCCAGTCTGAGTACATGGATCTTAAATCACCAGGAGAGTTCACATGGAGCTCACTGCCAGGTGAGATTGGGCGTTTAAAATGCAGATGCAGATTCATCTGAACACCTGCAGTACGGGAGAAAAGCTCACATTGCAATTTTTTTCACTTTTGAATGACTATGAATTAGAAAATCTGAATTATTATTTTGAAATAGAATAATAATAATAATAATAAAAAGCATATTTAATCTGGGTTTTGAATTCACAAACATGGTCTGACGTAATTAATATTTGTGGCAACTGTTAGTCCCTGACGTCTAGATATGCATAATAAGTCCTATCCTACTTGTATTTATGGACAATGCATCTAGAATTGTTTTTGTCCTTGTCCTTTCTTGACAGCTGTAGCTATAAAAGAGTTAAATATGCTGGAACCTTGCCCTGCTGGCCAATTGAATGGCAAGCACAGTGATCCAAAACACCATCCACAGAAATAAAACAATATATAGAAATGTGCAATACTGGGATTTAATTTTCCCACCACCATCCATTTATATAATACATGAAATGAACCTCAAATTAATTTGCACCGAGGCTCTAAAGTAACAATGTAATCTCAGTGTTATAGCACAGTTGCAAATGGATTTCTGTCTCTTGTAATTTTATAAGAAGCACTCTAGGGGTCACCTTAAAAGATGTCGCTATTTTTTAAAAGCCAAAACTATCCCATGGCCTGTCAGCAAAGAGAATCTCTGCAATGCAATCTGTTTTGTGGCATCGATTTGTCTGGTATTGCGCCTTGTCACATGGTTTGCCTGTTAGGTTTGCTGGTATTGGCAGAGATGACTAATATTATACCCAGATGTCTATAATAAAGTGTGGAGTATCTGCTTACTTGTGCGCAATCTTGTCCTTACAATTTCCTGACCAGTGCAGAATGACTTGAACCCGGCTAAATGTTAAAGGAACAAGTTACATTACATGGCACAGCGAGAGTGAGAGAGGGGCTCAGCAGAATATGATGATCCTTCTATTAGTGCCCTCCTGCAGAACTGAAGCAGATTTCTGCAAATTATACTGGATTGTGACCTCTCCTGATACTGAATTAATGTTATATTTGTATGTTTTGTTAGATGTAAAACAAGATTTTTTTTTAAATTTCACCTCTGGTCAAAAATACTTAGGCCTATTTACACTCTGATTGATATGCTGTAATACACTGTAGGTATCCAGTAATTTCTGATAAACACAAACATGGTTCCCAAGCATTAAAATGTCACGAAACGTTTGCATTTAAAAAATGCTCATATCAAGCCGCACCTGTCTTGCAATGATGCAATAATATATTCCCTCATATACTTCAAATCCACTCAGCATTTCCAGAACTTTTCATACGTCACATGAGCCCACCCAGATATCTCCTGGGCCATAACTCTGTACCTAAATTTAGGCAATATATTAGGACGCTCCCCTCTGGACCTGATCCTGACTTTTGCCTTTTTTTGGGAGCAAAGCATAGCGTTTACCAAAGGCTGTCCTTGTATCGTGTTTAGTTTTCAAATTACTATAAAGACTCAGTGAAGGTCGCTCAGAAAACACAATGTGACAGGATTTAACGAGCGTTTTCATGACAGTAGCAGTTGAGAGCGCAAAGCTGCCAGAAAGCACAGATAACTCACACAGTGTTATAGCTTAAAAAGAAAGCATACAGAACTTTTATCCTATAAAATTCAACTTAATTGATAAAAGTTTATTGTTTTCATTGTAAACCTCAATAATGTAATGATAATGACACTTTTAATGACACATCTAGATTTGCCTATTTGTGGAGATGCCTTTGTTTGATCGTCCAAAGCTCTCATCCTTCGACCTAAACCCTGCAAGTCTCCAGATCAGATGGCTTGTTAATTTCCTCATTTCAGAGTTATATGGATTTTCCAGTTGCTGCTGTGTTCATAAACAAGCATTTCAGCTGACCCCCCTCCCCCCCCACCACCTCACTCTTTATGTGTCAGCGTTTTCTCTGAAGCAGGAATTTAGAGCTCAGAAAGTTTATAAATATGCCTTCTATCAAGTTCCACAACAGGTGTGACCCCTGTGTCCTAAAACTGAACACTTTCAGTGGGCGCTGTTTGATAAGTAATGAGGGGAGCACAAACTATACCTTATCATATCAAAACCTTGCCTCTGTATGTGATAAGTTATTTAAAAAAAAAAAAAAAAAAATATATATATATATGTTTATCTTTTTTACACCCTTTCTAAATTATGACAAAGTGTTTGACAAACAGTTTGACTACACATCAGCAGCTGTAGTGTGGACAGACATGTCAAGTTCTGTCCCTGCCAGGGGAGTTTGAGGCATTCAATAAAGCTTTCAAGGATAAACGCCATATCAGGTGATATAGTGTGCCCAACAGCACTCTGCATGACACACTGAAAAGAACGCAGCTTGTCTCTATGGTGTTTCAACAAATGCAGTAGGAGGGGGATTGCAGAGCATGCCAGAGAAGTTTTCAACACCTATCCTCAGAGTTAAGCAAGCACCAATTTACTGTTGAAACAGCTCCTACTATTGCTCAAGGTGTAAACAGGCATACTTAATGAGAGTTTAAAAACATAATTCAAATGTAGAATCGAGCTGCATTTGGGGAGGAATTACCAATAAACAGCATGTAATGTAACAATAAAAGTGGTTCATTGGATGTACAGTACTTTCCCCAAAATGGTTATTTTACAAATTCCTAAAACAATTACTGCAGTTGAGCAATTTGTAACCTACAGTAGGAATAAATAGAATTGCAGTTGCCAGGCGTTAAGTGGAGCACAAGTGTGCCTGCATGCATCTGTTAATGACACCTGGAGTAACTCCAGTAACCTGGAGAGATTATTAAAAAACAAACACACCACAAAACTGTGAAGCATTTATTTCATACATTTGCCATTTTTTGATTTCAATAAAAGCATGGAAAGTTGAAAAAATAACTTTGGAAGGGGCCCTCAGATCCCGAGGGAATAATTATGGTCAATCATAAAACTTTATCACAGTGTGAGACAGAGTTTCAATACAGTCTAAACAAAGACACTAAGTCACGCCGACTGCTTTAAACCCCTAACAGCTATCAGTTATACGCTTTCCTATCACAAGTTTACTGTTCTCAGATATTAGTGTAGCTATATAATGCACTATTCTTAAATTAAGTTAAAACAATTATGTTCAGGCTCGGTGTGCAGTAGGAATTAGTAGGATGTGCTGTATATACAGTACAGCAGGTGTGGAGAAACCTACCTAAAACCAGTTTACCAACATTTTTACCTCTGAAACAGTTCAATTACTTTAACCGGTGAACACACTGGAAATTATTTTGGCATGAATTCCTTGGTTACCTTATATGAAGTAGCAGCAACGTTTCAGATGCTATGTTTATAGATAGAAGAAAGCTTATTGGTGACTGAGTCCCACATGATGAAGTGCCGACAGGGTGTCTACTGTAACCATTTTATTTATCACAACATCGCTAGTATGAACGGTCGAGAAACAAGAGACGATGGGTAATGGTGGGTAAAATGTGCTCCTCCATGTCACTCCCATGTCCTTAAATGTCCCTCCCTGTCCACTGTCAACTGAGAGCGGTCTTAGAATTAGGAGCAGGTGAGCCAAGAATGAAAGCTGGCTGGATTAGTTTACATTTTTTCAATCAATTATTCAAATGTCCCCATTGCCTTCGTGGCTTGACGAGGCATGCAAAATAATGATCCCTCCCAACACGCACACATTCATAAGCAAGGACATATGCTCCCCTAAATGCTCAAGCTCGCTTAGAACATACTTAGCTGATTATGAAAAATTTCACAACAGCAGCAAAACATTACTTTCAGTCGTTTTGATTGGGCTTAACTGTGGAAAGATGTCTGTGTCAGGTTGACCTGTGTGAGGTCAGCACCAGTGCGTACTAGAGCTAGTTGCATTGAATGTCTCTGTCACTGTCGTCACAGATAAGCAGCTGAAACAGCACAGTGAAGAGGGGAGAGGAATAAGCATAGCCAAACAAGAGGAACAGGGTACCCTTTGTCCCAGACTGTGACTTTTAAGAGTGTCAAAAGCTAATAAATATTTTAGAATTAGGTGTGTGTCAGGGGCAGGCCCACTATCAGGCGTCTGCTCTGTTTACTCTCCCAGGGAAACAGGTGCAGCCACATGAAGGAGAATTTCATTTCAAAAATAGCATTTAGCATTTTACTCCTCCTGGAGGCCTTCTCTGAGAGAAATTCTCATGTAATCATACACCATGGTTACTGAAAACGTCTGAAGTTGATCCACCGAGACATATGGTGTCTTAGGGAGGGGAGGAGCTGCAGGGGCTTGACATAAATAGGATTTAAATGTTTGGTTTGTGATTATTTGCGAGGGGCAAATTTCTGTAACAACTACATGAAATGACTTGCTTTGCTTTTTTCATAATCCAGGTCTTAAAAGTAATAATTTACAGTAAGAACATAAAAACTATGATGTGGTCTTGAAATTTTCCTCTGCAGTACAAAACTGAAACAAAATATCAAAGCTTCACAATGTCCTTGATCCAGAATCTCCAATGACAGTATTGTAACATCTTCGACATTTTCCTGAGATGGCTTTGTGTGGAGAGCCTGTTTATTTTCTTCATTAGAGGAGTGTGCTGTCTCCTGAACATCCAGGTTGAGCTCACACTCCCTCTGAGCTTTCACATCTTATTTTTGAGTTTTTCCATTTGCGTCATCAAATGCTGCCTGCAACATAATGAGAGATGTGGCAATTAATTTTCTTTTAATCAAGGTCGAAATGAAGTAAATTGGTGCAGCTTGGCGAGCCCTCATTTTCTATTTTTGCAGTGATGCAAAACAAATACGATAAAATTATGGCCCTCCTCACCTTCTGTAATTAGAAAGCATGAATGATCAGAGGGAGATGATATGTACTATACGGTACCGCCGATATGGCACTCCCCCCAAGAGATCAGATTTCAGCTCTTTTGAAACAGATGACCATGTTTTCCTCCCCTCGCCTCCCTTATTTGTGTGTTCTGTTCTCCCTCTGTTGGAGTTACAGACAGAGGGGGCAGCTCAACATGACATTGACTGCAATGCTGTTGTATGCCTCTCAAATCTTATTAAAGACCATAGCTGTGAAAGACCTTGCTGACTCTACACATTTCTATTAACTATGTTGTTTCAGTGTCCCTCCAAGCTGATTAGGAATTTATTAAAATTTGATTGTACCTGGGCATCTTATCATCACCACATGGTGCGGTGACCAGCACTGTTGCAGATAGCATTTGTTTTCAGCTCAGAACACAGCTTCTGTATTGATGTTTTTAAAGCGATATCTCATTCCTGCTATCATTTCACACTATGAACATTGAGCACATTGAGAACATTTCAATTTACTATTTTGGATTAAAAAAAATCTCTAAACTCAGAATGTACAGTTTGTCTCGAGAAAAGTTAAGATTGGTGAGATACTGCTGTTTTCACAAAGGCCCTACACCTTAATTTCCTGTTGGAAGTGATTGAGGAAGTAGCCACCTACCTCTCATTGTTCGCTGCCTAAACATGTAAATAGATGTAGAAAACATATTGCCCTGGGATGAAAAGACAAACAACCCACAGAGATTCATATAGACTTTGTCTGTGTATTTTATTCGGTAAAAGAGAAGGAAATGTATGAGATAATATCGTCTTTACAATGTCATATTTCACGGATTGCCTTTTTTTTTGAGGTCATGAGAAACTCATGCTTATCCCTGAAGTTTGACAAGAAAGAGTAATTCACTGGCCAAGGCATTTCAGCTCTTGCCCTCTGCTGCTCATGTGCTGCGTACATCTGTCACACCAAATGTGAGGCCTCAAACACTAGGTGCACACAGTGTTGAAATGCACTGGAAAAATATATACAAAGGCTTGATCGAGCAATAGCTCTAAGTCAGCACAGTGAGGTGGGTATGGCGACAGCTGTCCAATCTTCCCCTCACCCCCTCCTCCCTCACCAGCCACCATCACTTTTCAAAAATGCTCCCTGTTTACCATACATAGGCAGCTGCCACCACCGTTAACTTCCATAAGACAGCCACCTGCTAAAGGACATTTGTACATGTCTTTATTTAATTAAGGTGAATGCCAGTTCATCTGCCCCCGCATGCAATGTGACTGAGAATAAGTCGACCTTGATAAGGCTCCAGCCGGTGAACGGTTTGGAGGCCTGTGGCAGGCATGCGTCTTCTTCAGTGAACAAAATGTCAGTTTTGGCACCAAAATGGGACATGTTCAAAATGTTTTTACAACACCCAAATTGTGTGTGATACTACACTCTACCGCCAGATGCAGCATAGTGTTTTTCAAACTTACACTTTTTAACACTTAACTTTATGCCATGGCACATTTTAGAAAAAGAAAAAAGAAAATCCACACAGCGCTATTCCACTAAAACGTTACAAAATGTCACGCCCATGTTTAACTGTGTTCTTGTGGCTTACACAAATATAGTATCACTTACTTTTAGTGAAAAACCTTAGACTGTTTTGATGAACATAAAACAGGTATTTGGGCTGGTACACGCAGACCTCCTGGCCAATTTCTCTCAGTCTTGTTCTGTTTTTGAGGTAAGTCAGTCTTGAAAAACTGGCAGGTTGTAGTTAGATTGCAGAATTTAATTCCAAACCACCGTATTGCTGTACTGCTACAGTACTACAGCTATCTTAGAAACATGTCCAAAAATGTCTAGAACAGGCGACAAGGAGACAATGAAAGGATATGCACATGAGAGTGTGCCAACGAGAGGAGCAGCAATGACAAAATCCTCTAATTTACTTTATTTGTGATATTTTGGGAAAATGTGCAATCCGCCATCAGATTACAAGTTCAATATCAATTTCAACTCAGTGTGTCCAGCACGTGATAGGTCAAGCCAGGACGTGTTTAGACCATGAGCAGTGAACAGCTGCCTTTTTTTAAAGTGTAGAAAGAGACAATTGAGATATTGTGGCTTTAGGAGTTTGTCTGAGCTATTTCTTGAACAACAGCTGCTGGAAGCTATGACAGCATACATCATCTCAAAAGTCCTTTCCTCATAGTTTGATTGACTTGATTGTATTTGTGACCAGCTTGCATAGAAACAAGATGAATCATATAAATAACACCGCTTTGATAGTTTCTGTCAGTCTTGTTTATGCTGAAATGGATATCAATATACTAATTTGACTAGAGATATTTCCAAAGAGGAGTGTTCCTTTACGCATCAGAGCTAATTAACAGTTTCATGTGTTGCCATTCATAATAAGTTTTATGTGTTTTATCAAGATTATGTCTATTAGGGTGCCTGGATAGCTCAGTTGGTAGAGCAGGCGCCTGTATAGAGGCTTACTCCTCAAGGCAGCAGCCCTGGGTTCGATTCTGACCTGCAGCCCATTTCTGCATGTCATTCCCCCTTTCATGTCTTCAGCTGTCTTGTTGAATAAAAGCCTAAAAATGCCCAAGAAAAAAGATTATTTCTATTATATCCTTTTGACATTAACGTACCTCATGTTATTATAAATGTGACTTTACCAGTGAATCAAAGCTAGGTATATTCTCTCAGGATGAAATGAACCCTTTAGTTTAACCAAACTGCATGTCTTTTCTAACCTTGGACTGTCATGTGATTAGCTTTTAATGTTTTATAATTAGTAGTACCAATGGCAAAGGAGTCAGCAGGGCAGAGGTGGGGTGGGTACGCCCTTGAGAGCAGGCCTTATGAATCAACTGCTGGCGATAAATGGACTGGATCATTACTGAATCAAGTGATCTGCAGAATAATCTATTGATTTTCTGGTCTTTCTTACTTCTTTATTATTCTGTATCACAGTATTGCAACATCAGGAGGAACCCACTGATGGATGGGATGCTTGGACCTCTGCAGTGACCGTGGGGGGTTTGCTTAAGAATGTAGAATAAATAACACATTCCAATGTACTGGGCATAAAATATATATACAATGACACATAGATTTATGCATCATAAGGTGTGCTTCTTTTTAACACTAACATTCTTAACTATATGCAGATCATTAACATTTTTGGGTGAGTCATCATGTCAATGTTTGAAGTGGTAGAGAGTTGGAGGAAGACATTGGCTGAAAGGCATTAAATATGCACACTTTATAACAACATACAACCCCAGATATTATAATAAGAGATGGGTCTGAACTGTGAACAAGTCTTACAATATTTATGAACAGATTTTTTAAGCGGAATTTATTCAAATCTAATATTTGGCAGGTGTTAAAGGCTATCCATTCATAGGGAAAAGTCAAAATGCCATTGCAAACCTTCAATCCCATTAAAAAGCACAAGGGTAAATTCTTATTCAGCCTAACCTTGAATTTGTGTGAATGGGCCATTTTTTGGGGTTCAAATGCTGCACAAAAGTTTAAATAGGACGTGTTTCTGAAAAGAGGATGAACATGGTAATGTGATTATAATATGACAAATCAATTAACAAACATCTTAAATGTATTGGAGTGATACCAAGCAGTAGGTCACAATCCTTGAATCCTAAACCATACAAGGAAGGTAGAGATTAAAGCACTATCTACCTTGCTAGTTGACTTTGCAATCGATCCTCTCGATTCTTTATTATGTACAACAGGACACATCACAAAACTGCTAATTGGCAATAATCTGTTTGTCAATAGTTCACAAGACTGCAGAATTTAGATAAGGAAAGTTCAAGTTTAAAATACATTATCACAGCCCCACTATTCCTATGGGCTTTGCTTCAAGGAGTCTCATGCTCAGAATATTTTACAGTAAATTATTGATGTATGGTAGGTGGTAGGAAAGGTGAGAGAGAAGGAAAACAAAGAGGAGGTGACATTAGTGTCCTGCCAATAGGAAGGTAAACTTTAAATGGACTGTAAAAACAGTAAATATTGGTTGATTAATTGTGAAAATGATGGACAAGTTTTAACTTGTAATTTAAAGTTTGAAACAATGCACAAATATCAATTATGCCACTTAAATAATCATGTGATCTCCAAATGATTAATGGCTGATAATCCCAGCCAAACTGTGACTGGACTTGACCCTAACTTTAACGCTGCACTAATAAACATAATTTATGTTATGGATCATAATGGACAACAATGGATCAAATGACTATGTGTACTGTGAAAGGGGTTGCTCGTACAGAACCCACAGAACCACAGTTCGGAGTGATTCAGCTGCTAAACAGTCAGATATTTCCCTTGGGATTTGGTGGAGACCAAAACAGAGCTAAAAGGAGAGATTGGATTCATCACATAAATTTGACTCTTAATGAATGCTAATGTTGCTACGTGTCTGCTGAGTGTGAAAATAGGCAAATGGTTGCTATAGCTACCATAGGACAGTTTGACTTTTTGCATAGTGTATCAAAATGTAAGAAAATATCTCCTAGTTAGGTTAGAAGGGTGCTACCTTCCCATTACCATTGAAATATTCATATTTATCAATGTATTTTGTATCGTTTTATATTTCATTTAATTTTAAAATGTATGTATTTTGACTTTACATATAAAGTAGCATAGCCTAATTTGGATATCTGTGTTTTTTGTTTTGTGTAATTTTGCAAGGAGGCCTGTGTTATATAGCCTATATATTTTGTTATGAGGGAATGAAACCAAACCAAGTTGTCTATGTTGTGTCTCTGCTTTTGTCTTAGTTTTTTGGTTATCCAGACCAACAAAGTAAAAACAAGTCGTGCCCCATTTTCTAGCTAACCTTCTATTGTGTTTCTATTAGCTAGTCAAATCTGTGTAGCCTACCACATCAATTGAACAAATGAAACTAGTTCCTAAATCAACCACTAGGCTACAACTCCCATGAGAGTTTTACTCGATTGAAATGACAAGGTGTTCATATTTTACCACCATAATAGCAGAAACCCATTATTAATGTTTCAGCTTTTAAGAAAGATCGATGATGACTCATTGATGATGATGATGATGATGATGATGATAAAATCCAGGTGCTCGTGGAGCGGAGGCTAGCTGTAGAGTTTTATTTGTTTTAAATGAATATGCTTACAATATGTTTCTTCAGTGCTGTTGAGTTATTAAAGTAAAAGTCTCTTTTAATACAAATATATGTTTGTTAAATAAAAAACATTACTTTTTTCTATTTAGGCTTAAAGTAAACGTTGTATGATGTTAGATCTTTTAAAGGAGTACACGTGAAACAGTATAAAAAATGAACAAAAGTGAATATTCAACATTTAACAGCATATCTGTGTACTACAAATGTCAGATAATGATTTAAAAACTATAAAAATACATATTAGACCAAATAAATAATACATAATATCCTTTTTATTGTGTCTGACGGTGTTGACAAAAACAAAGTAATAACTGGAAAAACGTCTATTTTATGAAAAGAAATACAAAATGAGGAGGTTGCACCAGTACATTGCTGAACAGCCAACACTTTTGTCTATAATGATATACCTTCAGATTTTGTAATTTAACTAACTTTTTATTTTCAAAATTAAAACCAGTTTTATCCAAATTCCCAAGAATCAGTGAGCTAACATTAACGTTAGCTCCAACAACTTAAAAGGGAAAGGCATGTGTGTATTTTTTTGTCCTATATAGTGCTGACAAATCAGGAACGTTAAATGCTGCAATGTGTTATTGGTGATATATTGAAAAGTATAGCTTTATTTGAAAACACCTCTTAAATAAAAAAAAGGTAAAGGAGTTAACTTTTTTGACAAGCTGTCTGCTGAGACGGAGACCACCACTAAACTCCAGTCCAGGTTTTTCAAGCAACACCTGCTAACCGAGAAATTCAATTAAGGACTCCTCTTCCCACTTGGAGCCGGTCTCCAGGGCAGATCTTCCGGGCGACTCGCTCTATAAGAAATTAGAAAATGCTACAATAAAACCCGAAAAATAGAAGAAAAAAATGTGGCAACTTTATTAATGAAAGCTCGTGCGCTATCCACCGTAAACACACACGCCCCTTTAGTTGGAAGTCACCGATAGACAGCGAAGTACCTCAGGTAAGAGTTTTCATTTTCCTCTCAACTACTGTAACCTACATGCTCATTTAATTTCCAAACATGTTCTCTGCAGAAAGCGACATCAAAAGTGTTCCTCGCAGCAGTGACACTGAAAACGAGCATTATTAAGCAGTTACAAACAGTTAAGAAACCAAGCTAAAGGATATAGACTTGACGTGAGGACTTGTCGGTAAACACGGTGTGACTCCCTCAATGCAGCGGCAGCAGAAACGCCGACAGCGGCAGCAGGTCTGGAGCGACTCATAGGCTACAGTCAGTAGTGAGCCTATACTGTGCCTTTGGAAATGTCGGCGAGAGGACCGGCATTTCCTAAAACTTTGTTAATTCACACAACGGTCGTCAAAAAAGCCGTCAAAGACCGGATGAAAACTGCAGGCGACCAAGCGCCAGTCCCGTTGCAAAGTTAAGACAGATAGGTGCAACTTTTTCCCAGTTCCTTCGTACTTTCAGTTAAGGCGAGCTCAAAATATACCCCCATTCCCCAAATATAAAGCATAAAAGAGACGTGAAAACTGGACTGATATGAAGTAGCATATTTTATTATTTATTCAGCAGCTGAGACCTACAGTAGGCTATAGGTTATTACTGTCCGCTGACACTTCTCCAAAAGCGACACAAATTAACGACTTTTGGTTGCGACATATCAGCGCAAAGTGCCGGTTTTTGTAAAAACTTACTGAAACTAATTTGGTTGTCCCTAAACAGGTAGTAGCCTTCATACAGTATCATTTACCGTAAATAGAGGAACTACTATAAATGCAATCAATATTCAAAGCTTGAAATGCGGAAGTTGTGCTGTTGAAAATTGTCTGTAAATGACTTTTGAAAACATATTTTTCTTTATCTTGCATGTGTAGCCTACTAGGTTAAATGGGGCTGTCAGATTGTAGCCAAAAGTGTAACCTGCTAAATGCATGACTTCATCACATTATTTGAAATTTCAACAGGCTATTGTACATAAATACCATAAATAAACACCAACATAAATATCACATCATTATTACCGCTGTAAAATGTGCTAACTATTGGCAGGTTATACTGTACACCTCTCAGACACCACACCGACTCACACACAAATACTGTATTTGATATGGTAAATAAGATTTTTCTGCAGTTAATGCACTCAGTGGCTTTAAGGCAGGGTTTCTGACTTCCACCTACAGTAGAACAAACAATCTGTTTGAAAACACTCTCCTGCAGCTTTGGTTAGTAGTGATCTCAACAAAACACCACTTTGATGTGAGATTTAATTTAACATGCTTTTGTAAAAGGTCACTGTTAGTTCTATTGTACACTTATAGATGTGTGTGTGCTGTGTGCTTGCCTCTGTTTTTGTTATTATTATCAGGGATGAAGATGAGGACAGGAATAGATCACTGGCACTTTAAACCCGGAGTTCTCATATTCTCGCCGGATCTTTCTCCTTTGCTAATTATTGTGTTGTTTTCAGAGCAAATATGTCATATCCATGGCGACCAGGCAGGTTTATTGTCTCTCCCGTGCAATAGCTCACAAAAGTAATTAATTATCCTTTTTTCCCCCCTCTCCTGTCTTTGGTTAAACAGATCATTCATGGAAAGCCATCTTCTATATTAAAAATGCCACTGCTAGTACAACACGAGGTAAACATGAAGTTTTTTTCTTCCGTTTACAGTTTGGATGTCCCTTTTTGTGCTTTTATTTTTTGTCTCACAAATCAGTTGTAGATTAAATAAATATATAATGTTAAAAGATGCATTATGCGCTCACTACAGTGTGTGCTTTTGAGGTATTTTCCATAATACCCTCGTAATGCAGCAGCTGTGCAGCCTAACTGTTTCAGATGTATTCATGAATGCAAAGCAAGCACACACTTGACACTTAAACAAGCAAGCTTAAAAACACATGTTTAGACATGAAATCAGCTTGCATTTTTTGTGATTTGAATAGCAAGCATTAGCCAGACTAAAGATAGGTTTTCTAAAGTGGTGTCTCTTATTTTATGAGGTCAACAAAAATAATGACCAACAGCAGGTGACACTACAGGGAACAATAGTTCACCACAGTGCATTGCAGGGGTATTGTACATGCACTTTCATACAGTTTGTCCAAAGAGAGCTGTAAAGTGATCAGTTGAAGCAGTTTCTAGCTCTTCATCCTGTGTGCTCCCTCAGTGCAACTCTGGAATGTGACGCCATGTGTCTGCTGTCCAAAGGTCCATCTCTAGCTGGACACCAGCCAGCCTTCACTGTCAGACAGGAGGTACAGGTTCTCATCTCTCTTCGGCATTGATGAGACAGTGCAATATCCATCTGTCAAACATACTGCCCTTCTTTCTCTACCTCTCTTTCGCTCGCTCTCTGCCTTCCTTCTTTCATAATTTTTCATCGTCACTATAGGTAAAAGTAGTGCCCGTTAAATCTCTCGGAAAGCAGAGATGCTTATTGTCCATTTGTGCTGTTTTAATTGCGATTTGGTTTGTTTGTGTAGTTCAGTGTTTATGGATGTGGTCCTCTAAGCCTTTTGATTGGGTCTCTTTCTCTCGCTCTCTTTCTAAAATGGCACTTGAATTGTTGCCTGTAGTGCTGTGCTCCTGGTTCATCCTACTATTTGAGAATCTCATTGGTTAATCAGTGTGCAATGCCGCCAACATTCTTATTTCCTGCAGCCCTATCAGTCAGTGAAATGCCTCATGTCTCATAAGTACCCATCTGCATCTGTCAAGGGGTGTGTAGAATTAAACCCATGTGTATTCCTTTTCTATTCGACCTTGGCTGTGGACCTCAGGTCTTTGATGTCAAATAAGCATTGGTAATCCCAGGCGGCATTTGACAGGCTTCAGGAGCCATTACTTTTGTTTCCCAGCACATAAGCATTATCAATTGCTCTCAGTGTAATTATTTTGTATACAAATTCACACTACCACAACCATATTGTTTGCCTTGTAAAAATATACTGCCTTCAACACGTACTGTTATACCAGCACAAGTAGCACACATGTTTTTTTAATCATCATTATTGTTTTTATTTTAGTGCTAAGGAAATGTCCTTTTTGCATGCTTGATCAGCCAGTAGAGAAATCCAATATAATGGAGGTTCAAGGTGAATTGCATCCCGTGCATTTCCCCCCTTCGACTGAAGGAATATTCCAGAGCAAAATAAACAAATCACACAGACAACAGTAATATAGGGTTGATTTTGAAGGCATGAAATAAGTATCGATTAAATCCTGCAGTTCATAGATGAAAATGGCCTTTTTGGTAATTTGTCCTGGGTCCTTTCAATACGATGGAGAAAAAGAGAGAGGCATGGGCTGGGGGAGAGGGGGAGAGGGGGAGACTGCAGAAAAGATGGAGAGGAAGAATTGAGAGAGGAATAAGACGAGTGAACAGCGAGAAAGACAGAGAAGAGCTTTTACAGAGTTGAGAAAGGGACATGCCGCCCCTTTCCGAGCTCATTATCATTCTTAATAAGTCTTAAGGAAAGAAGGAGTGTAAATGCACGGTAATCCTTCGACTGGCCAAGGTTAGTAGGGACGTCAGCACATGCGCACCGTTCCCAGCTGGCCACTTTGGGACAGGGAGGGGACCAGAGGAGCACAGTTAGGATAGATGTTCAAGGAGAAAGTGAGGACGTTTAGACACTGTGTAAAGGTTAGGCCCTTTCCCCCCAGCCTGTAGCTTTTCAGTGCCTGCACCACCTGGCATTTAATGAGTAAACAGTTCTGCAGACTAAAAGCAGCCGTATTTACCATAAGAAACAGTGAAGACTCTAATAATTCAGAAGCACAACTTTCACTTTGGCATCATTCACCACAAGGGATTCAGTCTTGTACTCAAAGTAACTGTTGGCTGCAGTGCATGCCTAATTTACTGTTCTTTGGGTGTGGTCCAAAAACAAGCATTAAGATGAATTGGATGAACTGGTGACCAATTAACTCATTTGACAAATTGCCAGCCACTTGTAGTGGTTGTTCAACCATGTTGCTTGAATAGAAATCCAATGCAATATGTATTTATATACTAAACTGGGCTTACAGTCCAGTGTCACCCTATGTGTTCTACAGCGTTAGTAATATTACGTATTCCTGTTCATTAATCAAATCAGATGTGAGACATGTCTGGCACATTAATCTTAGTCAACAGTCTAGTCCCCAGTGAAACCACAGCAGAAAGTGATTTTTATTCTTCCAGTAATTGGTAAAGTCAGGGGTTTTGCTGTCACATTGTCTTATCAGGGGTCAATTTTAAGCCATGTTTTATAATGTACACATTGCAGTCTAAGCACCTATGATACTTGAGTGTAAAACTGTTTGATGAATTATATAAGTATGTATCTCATAGTAAAGACACCATCTCTGTTGGATATGGAATTAATTTGTATTGTATTCATATGTATTTTTTTTTTGAATATAGTATAGTAGAGAGTCCCGTTGACTACTACCAATGTGATAAAAGTTCTTCCATAAATATAAAATTGTATCAGCACTGTTAACTCCTCAATATAACTCTTCAAGAATTTTTTGCTCTTTTAGGGTCGGAATCCCATGATTTGATTAATATTCTGATTCTTGGTGTTACAATTTGATTCAGAATCGATTCTCGATTTCAAAACTGATTCTCGATTCAATAAATGTAAAAAAAGTCCTTTTTCTGGCTTTTACTCCAGTGCACTGTCAGGGTTTTCCTGCATAGAGAATGTTTTGGCGTCCCCCAAAGAGGTTTATACCCGGGCCCCAAAACGTCTGATTTTCAGTAGCCAGCCTCCCTCTCATCCACAGATGATATTTTACACATGCGGCTGGCAATGATAAACCAGCTAAGCTGCATTGTTTTGACTGGATCTGAATGCTCCGCTGCAAAGCTAGCACTAATAGGATCTCCGTTTGGAGAGTCAGGCTGTACCGGACTCTCCCGGTGACCATGCTGCTCTGGGGAAGCCGCTGCTGACAGTCGCGGAGCTCTCAGTCTTCTACCAGTACTCCGACTGCTGTTTGTCCGCGCGGCGGGCTCTGCTGCCATCTGATGGCATCAGTAATAAATTGAGAAAGTTTCATTACCGTATATCTCGTAGTCGCGTTAAATAGTATTCCAGTTCTGTGTTTTCGTACAGTTGGTTTTAACACCTGATGCGAACCGTAGGGGAGTATGCATGAAGACCAGTTGTGACCGCTTTATAGGCACTGACCTACCTGACTCCCTGAAAAGCTGCAGAGGCGGCTTCGTCCCGCTCCAGAGAGACTCTGCTACGCCCCGTTCACGTAACAGCGGCAGTTAAAATACAATGAATCCGCAGTTCACATGCATGCCGAACCGTGGTGGTCCGTTATACTACTGTATGTTCAACATTACTAATAATTTATTGATCAATTGAATATATTTTAAAATAGAAAACATTACACTTCATAACATTTGTGCTCCTTTGGGAAAAAGTTACCCAAGTCCTGTTCATATTAATTGGAACATTAGAAACATTAGTTTCACATGATCAAAATGTTTTTCCCGAAGTTTTCCCTCCACCCCAAACAATATAAACTGTTGTTGCAATAAAAACAGTCGCAATTTAAGATAATCTTAGCACAGAGTACAGGCTATTTATATCTTCAGTCTAAACTGTAGTTTCTCACTCAAATATTTTCTCAAATATTTCCAAAAGTTATCTTCGAGCCACTTCAGCATGTTACCAGACAATCTTTATTTTACCACAGACAGTTCGGTTGTTCAAAAATCAGACGTACTGTAGTTTTAAAAATTTTGTATCCATCGATCATAAAAGTTGGAAGGAAATAGCCTAGTCTCCAACTTTATACTTCCGGTGTATTTGAATTTTTATGATGACTCTGTGGATCCTCTTAGGAATAGGTTGGCTTCATTGTCTAAGAAAGGGACAACAGTCAAATAAGCAAATAAAAATAGGGAGCTGATGGTGTAGAGTGGGGGTCTTGCTCAGTGCAATGCCATCTCTGTTACTTTCAGTCATGTAAGGATGATTTACCCAGAGACCGATGTTCTTAGACCTTTGCTCATGAACCTGCACTATTTTGTTCTATTTTTTGCCCTTTAAAAGGTTAATGAGTGAAACAAACTTCTGATTGCTGTAGTCAGTTGTTCTGTTTTATTGTATCTTGAGTTAGAGGCTGCACTTAACTCTGACTGTGCTGAAAACATTGCCATGTTACACCTTGAGGATGTTTTTAGGAACATCTCTTCTTCACCATTCTCCGCATCTGACAACCTGCTCCATTACTGCATACTACACACACACACACACACACACACACACACACACACACACACACACACACACACACACACACACACACACACACACACACACTTCCAACCCCCTCCAGGGAGCCTTGGGAAGCAGAGAGCCATCACCATGGTGATCTGAACACAGATCCCCCACACACCGGTCCATTGTGACTGGCATGCGTTGAGGTGAGAGGGAACAAAATGTCACAGCAACAGGTTTTTGGTGTTTTTGTTTTTGCCTCAATTCTCGGTGGGATTGTGCTCAGATCCATGCGCTCAGTTACACTGGAGGGACTGCTGGAGAGACTGTGGGAGTTAGGGAAACACGTTGATTGGAGAAATGAATACAGTGACAAAGAAATAGACCGTTAACTACTAATCGTATTTTCCTTTTTTTCTGTGGTCGGTCTTTAGCATCATGGCGAAAGTGTCATGAGGGAGAGTCATTGTTAATATCTAATTGAAAGTGTGCAAATTCTCCAAATAGGCATAGCTCAAAGTTAAACAAACAATTGTATTAATTTAAAGGATACCTATTCTATACCGTTTTCAGGTTCATACTTGTATTTTGTGATTCTACTAGAACATGTTTACATACTGCCAATGGCTGCTGCACCTGTATTCACCCTCTGTCTGAGACGCTCTGTCTGAGCGCCTGTCTCTTTAGGCCCCCTCCCAAAAATGCTCAGTCTGCTCTGATTTGTCAGTGTTTCCGTATCTCATGAGTCTTTGCATCTGTGCTCTGCTGTCGCTGCCTCTGTACAGTCTGTTGCAAGTGGAGACTGACTGCAGGAGTATAGCGAGACTTTATACTGTAAAAAATCACCAATAAAGGCTTGCGATCTGGCTCTGAACACCCACACAGGTGTTTTCAGATATTCTGGCTGATTTGACTTTGCTCAGTTTGAAGGTGGGCCTGAGCTTTGATGGGAACTTATTAGGTCACAAATTCTTTCTACCAATAAGAATTATACAGCTGCAGTGTTGGGGAGTAACGGAATACACGTACCGGCGTTACGTATTCAGAATACAAATTAGAGTAACTGTATTCCGTTACAGTTCAAATTGAAATAGTTGGTATGTAGAATACGTTTACATTGTTGAAATCATGACGATACTTCTCTGTTTCACGAGTTTATTCACTCTCTAAATAAATTAAGACAACTCCATGCATTTCCCAGAAGCCCCAATATGAAAACAAAAAAATTAGCTATTTGCGTGATCAGTCACAATGGAGTCGCAAGAGGAGCAGCAGGAGCTAGAGGTAGAGATGGAGCTGGAACCAGCACAACAGAGCCAGGGCAGGAATGCGTTTCTATCTTGGAAATTTAAACAGTATTTCATATTAAAGAAAGAGAAGCGAGAACGAAATATAACTGTGCAGTGCAACCTTTACTTGCCAACAACCAACCTCCTTTCAGCATCCAAAGACTCAAACTCCAACCTGAAGAAGCATCTTAAAGTAAGTTTATTTTTTTATTTTTTGTTAGCAAGGGATAGTGGTCTGCTGTAGTTTAATTGGTCACTTTGCTATTTTATAGTTGTATCAGGTAGCTACCTGCTTAGTTGACGTGTGACTTTACATTCTCCTATGTGCTGATTTACTAGCCCCAGAGCTGTTGAAAGACTGACTAGCCCTGTTTGACATGCTAGCTAAAGTTAGCTAAAATTAGCTGGTGGTAGTTTAGACTGCGGTTAGATTTTTGTAGTACACAGTTTGGGACTACAAATTCAAAAATCTATGTGCTTGTTCAGGTTCTTGTTAGTAACGCTACTGTGGAAGCTTTTATATGTTTAAATGCTTCCACATGGTTTTAGTTCCTGTTGTTATAGCATTCTCAAACCACTTTGCTAGCAAAATGGGTTCAGGATAGTGCTAGTCTAATCTAGCGTAATTCCAGTGCTTCTAATGAATGATGAACTGACCTAGGACGCATTCCTACACTTATAAATTGCAATTCAATGTGGAAGTAATCCAAGTATTCAGAATACTCAGATTGAATAATGTAATGGAATACATTAAAAATTACATTTTTGGGCATGTATTCTATAACAGAATACGTTTTGAAAGTATCCTTCCCAACACTGTACAGCTGTCGTTTGTCTTTCCCTAACAGGTGCAACAGCACTAACGGGACTCATGAAGATGTCCCTCAATCAGTCTAACCACACTCACACAGTCCTGGAAGAGGCCCAATCAGCCACATTAACTGAAAGCACCTGTATGGGTGTTCAGGGCCTTAAACGAAATACACAACTGGACATTTAAATGATTTATTAAAAATGTAATAACAATAACTTTTAACAATAATAACTTCTTTCACCAGTAGATTGCTGTTAAACAACAAAAACAGATGAGAAAAGGGTATTTTACAATAACTATGAATGCATCACGAGGTTTACCAGTTTTAAGTAAACGCAACATGTAGTCCTGTCTGTTGTTTTTCAGACAACAGCAGTGACCAGTGCTAGTTTGTGTCTTTTAACTCATAGCTTTAGCGGCAGACTGTTGTACATTGCGCTGTTGGAATCCTTTACAGTGAAATACAATCACTTTTACACCGTTTAGCTGTCAGCACCTTAACCGTGTTTAATCCAGTTACTTGCTAACAGTAGGCTAACATCAATGTTACCTGCTACCAAGTGTAGAAGTTAGTATTAACTAGCATCCCATGCAGCAATGTTTCTGTTGCCTCTAAAGTTTCAGAGCATCAGAGGGCAGTGCAGACATTTAAGTGGCAACGAAATCTATTCCGTCCGGTAGATAGGCCTATCGGTCCTTTCGGCATCGGTGCCATATTAGCACTGGATGCGCCGTTCACGTGAATAGAAAATGACGTTGCCTGTATCTTTTCTATTTTTAGACATAAAGTTCTATGATCCACTAGTCTCGATAGCAGTATCGATAAGCTCGGACCCACCCCTACCAAGATATTTATGCAAGTGTGGCCCATATACAGCATCCACTGCAGTATTTTAATCGTTCAAAGTTGTAGTCTGTAAGATTTCCATCTAGTTAATTGTCTGTTAAGTTCCTATCTATCAAAGAGTGAGTTAAAACAATGGTGATTGAGCATACGACCCACTGATGAAAGTGCTTGTATTTGCTGTTTTGCCAAGTAATACAATCTGAGTGTCTGGGGCGACTTTCCCACCCTAATTTCAATTGCCGTGCACAGTTAGTGGTGCTTTTTACGTCGGTCTGCCCCATGGTCTGCCCAGGTGGAGCTTGTCACTGCCGATTATGCTGTGTACCATTGTAATTGGGAACTTCCGATAAGGAAAGGTGCAATGGTACATTAATTGGGCACCTACATTTCATTACTGCTGACTCAAAATGGCAGACCGACAGACAGAGAAAGAAGAAAAAATTAACTCCCACACCCACAAAAGGACGGAGCTGATGCTGTCTGAGATCACGTCGCCTTTTGCCATCGACTGCAGCGGCGCTAGGCCATGGAGAGCTTTGGGGAATGGTACCACCACCGCCAGTTGCCATCCCGGACCTGCTCACCCTCTTCCACCTTGGGCTTTGGGCCGGCTCGTGCCCCTACCTTAGGGAGAATGCAGCAGCACCAACAACCCCTTTTTTTCTTTTTTATCAATAAAGAGCGTACATTTTGTACGGCCTCTGAGTTTTTCTTCCCTGCACATTCTGATGCTCACGTTGGTTCATATGTTAGCACTGTTAGCCATGTTGTGTCAGCTAATAATGTTAGCAATGTGAAGCGCCCCAATCAGGTTGGAGGGAACTTTCGGCCCTTTCGGTTGAGGCGAATAAGGGGAAGGCGGTGCGTGCTGCCCGCTCTTAGGGTAGAGTGTTTGTGTCACATTGGTTAGATGCCCGCTGCCGCTCGGCTAAGTGCACTAACGTTCCTGGGCTGGGCGTGCACTGGCTAGTATCTCCACTCATTTGACTGCTAAATCGCAACTCCCCGATAGAGTAATCCCGCTAGCTGTGTTAGCGCTGTTGACCGTGTTAGCATGGTTAGCCATGTTATCTAGCCGCTGCCTCCCCGGCTCTATCATCTCCACGGCTGTACGTGTCCCCACACGGCTCTCATCTTCATGGATGTATTAGCTTTTAGCTAATTTTAGACTAAACTGCTATTAGTGTGAACTGGAGCATGTGAAGCATGGTTTGACATAAGCAATGGCCCGGGGCCATTCAAAGAGTATGTCAGGCAAGTTGATTAGCTAGTCGCTGGCCCATTTGGTCCAGTGATATTGTTTCTGCCAAGTCACAAGTTGTTTCTGTTATGATCAAGGAGTTAAAAAGCAGACAGCGTGGGAGAGACGGCTAGCATGACTGTAGTCATTGGATGCATGGGTGGTCCGTTTCAGTGTCAGTGTTGTCCGCGTGTGGCAGGTATAATTGCAGAAATTCACAATATCCTATCCAATATGGGATTCTGTAAAAACACAGCCCAGGCTTGTCTCTCTTGTGCATCTAATTGAACAACAACTATCTGACATTTTGGATACAGTGTGGTAAAAGCTGAGCTGACAGTGGAGGGCAGCTTCGTTTTGCCCTCCAGGTGGGCGTTCCCATAGTGCCGTGATGTCATGTGAAAACTATGAATAGAAACCCGGCTTGGTATGACATAATAAAGAGCCAAGAGTAGAAAAAACTCTTGAAAACAGGAGCGTTTAGAACAGTGGGAAATCTAAGGTTTTGGCTCACAGGGATTTCTTTTAAATATGTTTACCTCATTATTTAAAGCTTTGGTCATGTGTAATATGAATATCCAACATTTTAACATTATAGATATGACAAAAAATACAGACTAGCATAATAGTTATCTTTTAATGTTCTTCTAGACTTTGTTTGAATTACACAATATTAATTCAATCAGTATCAGAGTTATAATAACGTTGTTTAATATGCCTGAAATTGTACTCAGTATGGCAGTATGCTTAACAAATTTATACATTCTATGTAAAAATAACAAAAAAACAACAACCCTTCTCTGTGTCCACATATAACCCTGCCGTCTCAGTAAAGATACTCCTTTCTAACTAGAGACTTGTTCAATGCTTCACTTTAATTCTGCCATTGTGGCTTATGGTAATGCCCTTTGAACTCTCAGTTTATAATGACCTTTGACCTGTCTTGATCCAGGCAACATGCTATTGGTTACAGGCCTTGGAGAGGGAAGGGGGCTTATAGATAATGTGACATTGAAGAGGTGGAACAGATTTTGCCCCTAACCCTTAAGAAGATGTGGGCTGTGTCATATGACAGGTCCAGCGTTGCACTCAGTCCCAGAGGTTGGGAGGGAGGGTTAACCTGTGCCAGAGGGCACAAGGGTGGCTTTAAACACACAACCCTAACGTCTGGCATAATGTCTGGGCCTCCTGGCCTCTGCTCTGTGTAGAATATCACCACATACTGTAGCTCCTATGATATCAAGTATTAAAGTGATTGTCTTATCTCAGTTTTCTTTCTATAAATCATATACAATTTGTTTTGGTTTCGCAGTTAGTTATGCAGTGTGTATACTGCATACATATGTGTTAACTCCCACAAAAACTTGTTTTATTATGCAAGAACCAAAAGTCTCATTAATATTTGTTAATATGTAGCTATACCAGTCAGGTCTTTTCGTGCCAAGTCTGTAAGAGTCTGCCATCTCCGTTCCCTGAGCAGATGCAAAGGTGTAGTTCCTGAGAGATTCTTTTATGTTTCGAGACCTCTCCTTGCCCCCTTGGCTGCAACCTCAACCACAATACAGCTCTGTCTCAATCAGCTCTTTGCTGTAATCCTACTTCATAATTCCTCTTGGCTAAGAGAGTAAATAAATTTTTCAGCGTTTATTAGAATACAGCTTGCCAGAAGGGACTCTCTCCTCTCCTATAGCTGCTCCAGTAATTAGCAAATTGATTAGGAGAACTTCAACACACCTCCTTGGCTCTTATCTCCCCATTCTAGGACAATATTGCTGTGCCATGGGACAGCGTAAATATTTTAAGGGAAACCCTCAGTGAATCTCATTAAATGGCTATGGGGCAGAGCAGCTGTCTCCTGCTGAAGGTCCCAGCCAATTTTCTAAACTATGATTAAAGAAAAGTTTTGGATTATTTAAACATGCCATGTCCTTTGGGTTTTTTTCAGTGCCACTGAAGACCTCTGTGATTCCCCCAACCGTCCGTGCCAGGACTGCTCCTCTCCCTTTGGATCTATTAGTTTGAAATCGTTTGGGTGATGACTCTTTGAAAGTGGTGGTCATTCTGGGATGCCATGTTCAAAATGCAACAAAGACATCTCTTTTATGCACAAATGCTAATTAAAATTTTTACCCCCATCCGCAAGCTGCAGAGGGAGAGACTTGGTAGCAATTTGGCAGATAATCAAATTGCATTTTAAATGGAGCTGTTTAAAGATGACTGGGGTCTGCTCACAGGAAGACACAGTGGCACAAATTAAGCTTGAATAAGCTGCTATGTGCATTGAGGAACAATACAACAAAATTCACATCACAATAGGAAGATGCATTTATGTAAATGGCCAACATGCACATGTTTGATTTTTATTTTTTTATTTATTAGTTAAAAGGAACTCCGTTACACAGTGAAATTTGTTTTCTCTAAATGGATGCATGCAGGAGTTCTATTTTTTAGGGGTCCAAGCCCGAGGGGGCTGGGAGTCCGCGTATGCAAGACAACGCAGCTCCCAGTACCAGCGGTGCTGGAAATCCTATTGTAATCGCATTTAATCTACTTCTTTTTGTTGTTTTTCTGTTGCTAAAAGTGTCGCTGAAGCCTTAACCATGCATAGTGGGGCGGTGAAACTTTCAGGACTGGTCCAGAACCCTGCAGGGACCAGGGCACAAAAAACACACTAGATGGCGCTGTAATAATAAATATGAGCTTTGCCCTATAACTCCCATACCGTTCACCGCACATTAAAAGACCTTAAATCCACGTGTTAATTCAGCTAAATTCATTCGGCTCCTGATATAGGCCACGCCCATCTCTGCCTGGACTTTTCTCCCTGCAAAATCGCGATAAATGCGGAACCTACTTTTTCGAACTCCTCCTATACTAGGCTGTGCGTCCGATCTGCACAAAACTTGGCATATAGGATCTCCAGAAAGAACTGACAAAAATTACGTAGTAACAAATTATTGTAGCTAGCGACCAAACAGGAACTTATCTCGTCCAAAGTAAATGTAGGGCTCATGCCATTCTCACGAAATTTGGAGGGTCTAGGGCCACTCCTGAGGCCACGCCCACAATGGTATACTGATTGGTCGAAATGGGCATGGCCTATTACACCCCAAACAATTCTTTGGTGCTTTTAGAATATACCTATAAAATGAATGTAAATCAGAAGCTTGCATTTTTATATTACTACAGACCTTGCAGCTTACGGCTAGCAAAATGTTCTGACTTTTGCCTTGCCTTCGTCGCACTTTGGGATCAACTTTCGCAGACTTCAAGGGTTGTCAGGGGCAACTTGCGCCGGGGAGGCTTGAACCCCATCATAACTGTTTGCACTTCTAGTCTTTTAATTATGATTTGGCATTTTTTTTTATTATCTGTCCTTACAATTTGACCAATTGAGGCAAAATGCTAATAAGACATGATTTGTTAACTGTTATGGTTCTTTGGAAACGTTTTGTTCTTAATTTTAAATTTTCAGCCTGACAGAAATGGCAAACTGTGTGGATAATGTTGTCAACAGCTATGTTTGTCTACAAAATTCTGTGCTTAGAAGCTGTCCCCCCACATTTGGCATACATCATTAAGTTCTTCGTGGCCCATCAAATTGTTTATTCACACAGCATTCCAGTACATATTAGTGACATCTCGTTAGCAAAAAACAGAAAACTGACACAATAAATTTGGGAAACAGGCCTGAATTGTTTATTCCTAAGAATAAGTAGAAAGTGTGATTCTCATGAAATGATAGAATTGGATCAACATGCAGCTCCCAAAGCCTCTTTTATCCTCTCTCTTTGTGTCCCTGAAAAACTGAAAGCACCAAATGATCTATTTAGTTTTCAACACCATTCTTACTCGGGCCACATTTCCTGTAAAGTTCAACATTCATCACAAGACCAATACAGCCATCAGAACTGCTTCATATCCATAAAACCCCATTATGGACAGCACAACAAGTGATGCTTGACTTGTAAGTTTAAATGGTTCTTAATTGGCTGTGATTTGCTGGCTGTACAGCAGTGACTGAAAGTGGCATAATGATCCTCCTCGGATGATACATTACTTTTCTGACAACTTAATGCACCTTAACGCTGCATGTATCTGTCATTTGTGTTGCCTTCATCTCAGCATCATAGACTGACATAACAATGGTTTTGACCTGCACACTACAGGTTGCACTTGAGTAGATGTAATGTTGACCTCCTCCACCCTTTCTACAGATACCCACATTCAGAGATAGTCCCTTGAGATCTTTTACAATGATCCCCCAAGGCAGTTTCTCTGTTTCCACTTTAAATTTGTGGTTAAAAGCAACTGAATACATTTAGAGAACTATAAAGCACCGCAGCAGCTCTGCCTTACAGTATTAGATGCTCATTATTTAGGCATTTATCAGCACACTAGTCCAGGAAAATAAACTTCAAGTACCTTAGATAATTTTTGATTTTTCTTTTCTGATTTAATTAGATTAAAGAAAGTTTTACTGACCATGTTTTGATGGAACATTATCTTTAAATCCTTCAAACTGCCTTTTTTAATGTTGAAAAGTTTCAGTTATTAAATGAATAATTATATTGAATAACCATTTGAAATTGTACAAACAGAGACAATAATCAGTGTATTTTAATTGTCTGAGCATTGTAGTATTCTAACTTCCATTACTAATATTCTTATGCTGCATTTGATTTTTGTAAACATCTTTTGACATTTCCAAAAATCCGTATGGTAATCTCAAAGTCAGCATTTTTATAAATGCATCTTCTTTCAATAATAAAATAAAATAAGCACAAAGTAGATTTATTATTTTGATAAAAGCAACAGAAAGGAGAAGGCATCCTAATTGGATCAACACAATCCCTGTCTTATGATGTTGATTGACAAATATTGTTGCAAAGTTAATGACACAAGAGGGATTTGATTGATCAAGTGGATGACTGATCATAAAACTGCAGTCAATATTTGGCTGTAGCTTTATTTCCTGTCTGAACAACAGTGTGGCAGGATGTCTGAGATGTATGGCTAGACACACAGCTATGGCAAAACATTTTATTTACAATTCAGTCTCTCTTGAGCATGATGTTGCTGACTCTGTTTGCCATACAGTAAATAATATCTCATGATGCTAAAATAAACAGTCTTAGTGTATTTACTCAGTTGGAGCAAAGAGTATTGGTTAAAGCTGACCAATTTTGGTGTAGTTGGGATGAAAATCTCCCTCTAATTACTGTACTGTGTGGATCCTTTGGTCCCAGTCCCCCTGCTGCAAATGATGGTATTAAAAGTCCCTTTTATTTATAGAAATAAAATTTTAGCTTCAGAGACAATAGGCTAGTTCTGTTTTACAGTACAGCAGACTTTATCTTTTTAATAAAAAAATCCTGACTTGGTGAAAGTTTAATTAATAAGGGACTTAAAGCTAGGGGAATGAGCAAGGGAGTTGGGTCTTTAAGGGGGTACTTATTTTTCCATCTGGGCTATCCTCCAAAAAAAACTGTCAATTAGTGTGTTAAGCTGAAGAGACAAAAAACGTCATTAGTTCTCGCAAAAAGAATAATGGGTTTTAAAGGTTTTTCTTTAGAGGCAGGCCAAAAGCACAAGAGTGAGACTTATGTATTTTCATTTATTTCCTGCAATTATCAAAGTTTAAAGGAAGGCTTTATTGTTCTAAGGTGCACGATTGAGAAAGCAGACACAGTGGGTTGTTTTTCGAAGTAATTCTGTACCTTAATTGTCTGAGATAAGACAAATAAAATGAGTTGTATTTGGTGGAGTGAATCATAGTGTGTAGAATATATTATTTTTTTCAACTTTGATAGTTTCCTTGTTAGCAAGCAATGCTGTTGTTGTTGATGTAGGCTCCGCTTCTGGACCACGATTAGATATCTCTGTGTATTGTATATGTTATTGCATGTGTGTGTCAGTGTATACTGGCTTTCTTTTATGTTTCAAAGCACTACTGTATATGACTGCTTAGCCAAAGTCCCTCACCTGCCATGTATAGTCCAGGGTTTTTTCCTGTTTTTTTTTACAGCGCTTCTAATTTGCATATTTGTGACATCATCACACAATTATTTGCATAAAGCTTAGTGGTTTTTGGTTGCAGCCCTAGACTGTATAAAATAGGTTGCAGCGAGGGAGACATCAATAATGCAAAACTTGGAGGAGCGGCTTGTCACTAAAATGAGAATAGCTGGTCCGCCTTGAAGTAGGGCTTAATCTAATTGCAATCGCGATGTCACTCTGTGCATAACATACATCACTGCAAAAATTGTGTGATTTGAGTAAACAAAAAAGGTGTGCTATGGGACATTCTGTGCGCACGCCACGTCTCCATGTTGTAACAACCTTCACTTTACCGAGTATTAATAACCGAAGAAACCACCGTGTCTTAAGAAGCTTGTGTTCTCTGCTAACTCACTTTACATCATCTTTGCCTTCTCTTTTTCCTCTTACTTTTCCCACACAGCCGCTACGCTAAGTCCAACATCGCTCACGGTTGCTTCACCACTCATACTGATGTCACTCACTAGCCTGCCGTTCTCGCTCTTAAGCCGCCTACAAATGATCCACGGTATAACCGCTCTGCACTAGCTGTTCCAGTGTTTTCTTATGGGGAGAGCGGTGTCGCCCAGCTAGGCGCAGCTTCCGTCGCGTACCGCTCAAAGTTCAAATTGTTTCAACTTTGACCTCGTTGCCGCTGACCCTTCTCTTTGCCTCTCTGCTCTTCGCCCTACCTTTTTTGTGTTAGTTGAAAGATAATATCAGTAGAAAACTGCACTTAAAAATGTAGCTGCCATTCTTTTTTTAATGGTGCAAGCAATTTGTTGTATTTTAGTACAATACTGAAAGTAACAGAAATGCAGAACGGAGAACACTTTAATATAAAAAAAGAACAAGTAATATCGTTATCACGACATTAAACAACATTGTCGCCTATCGCCTTTTTCCCTGATCATTATATTGCAATCATAATCGCAGCATTGTAAATCGCAATCGCAGTATGACTTTTTCTCCAAATCGTGCAGCCTACCTTAAGTTAGTGAGCCTGTGCTGAAGTAGTCGCTAGCTCCCTTGCTAATCTATTTCACTTTAAACCAGCAGGTAGCAAGCAAGACACGGGAACTTGGCTTGGGTCTTGAGGAGCTGTAGCATTTATTCACCCGCAGATAAACTGTACACAGACTGCACTGCTACGCTCACGGCTATAGCGTTACTGTTAACTTCATATTCACCAACAAACACATCTCCCTCTCTCTTTTTCTCTCTCTCTGTGTACGAGAACCATCATGTGGCACATGTGTGCTGAAGACACCAAGCAGACGCCTGTCCCATGTGTTGGCTCGTCCAGATGCTCTCCACATTGTTTTTACGTTCAAACGCCTAGGCGCTGCTCAAAAACGCTTAGGAGGTGCGCTTAAGCCGTATAATGGCAGGGAAAACCCTGCAGTCTGGAGAAATAAAATAGCAGTTTAGGCTACATAAAAGTAAAATAAATTGGGAATTTCCGATTAAATAAGAATTACTTGGTTTGGTGGTCTTGCCATCAGTTTGTAAAGAAGTCTTGAAGCAACTGTTGAGCGCTACCCTCTTGTTTCTTTACTTTTAATTAGTCATCTTTATTTCCTGGTTAAAAGTTTCTCCGCCGAGTAGGCTAGTTGTAGTAATTAGTATGGTCAAGACTAGAGGATGAAAGCTTTGAAATGCATAATACTGCTCTTCGCTGGGTCTTGCTATTGCTATGTGACATATGGATTATCTACTGTAGTTAGCTAGTTGAGAGAATAGGGACTTGCCAATCTCATCGTAGCATTGAGCTGTGCATGGACTGTAGAAGCCTGTTATTTGGCAGAATTTCTTTTAATAATAAAAAAAATCCTAGCAGCCTATTCCAGCTGTCAATAAACATGCATATTATGTAAATGCCATGCTTTCAGCCAGGAAACGATACAAAACTAATTAGGCTTGGTAAACAAGATTTAGTACAGGATTAACACGTTAACTTACTAAGCAACTAGAAACCAGCTGTAGCTTTGGTTGGACATTATTGTCATATAGCTTTTTGACATTGCTTAATGTGTCCATCTCCTTTCCTCTGACTTAAACACACATAGTCATGCCATCATTGGGTTGTGTTGTTAGCTCTGCTGTATTTTTCCCTGCAGGTTGTTTTTGTGTGTAATATCTGGTCATTTTCATTATTTACATTTACATTTTTGATTTCATTTATATGTAATAGAAATGTTATATTTATATTTTTTGTAACTTTAGATGCTTGGACAGTACAAATATTAGTATAAAGTATTATTCTAGATCAACTTTTAATTGAAGGAGCCTTAACTTTTGGATCATGTTTTGTTTTTTAACATCAATTCATCATACCAAGGTATAGTGTTGAAACATAAATTCTAATTAATCTCAGCAGTACGGCTCTTTCTCATAATACTATAGGTATCATCAAAGTGTTAGATCATTTAGAGCATTGAGAGTAAAATGTATTTCACCTTGAAGAAATATTTAGTAAATGTGATAAGGTAACCTGTAAATGAGCACTGTCCTTTTTGTAATGAACTTCCTACCTTGCAGATGGCCATTTGAAGGGTTTTTTACGCGGGCAGAAAGTGTGACCGTAGTGCTTACATGAGACCTGCATAACTGGTCATAGTGCAAGAGGTTTTAGGCGCTGAGCCCAAGATATGTCATTGACTTGTGCCACACACAACAGGAGTTGGCTTTTGCATCACAGTGTGAGTGCTAGTAAATGATTGGTTACAGGAGATTCTCCAATAAATTAATTGTTTCCACTTCATGGTTAAGTATGTGCTACTCTTCCAAATCGAGTGCTGGTACTTGGTTATTACACTTTAATAGCTCGCTTGCCAAACTAACGATATATTACTCCATGTGCTGGCTCAGATCAGAGAAGATGAATTGGCTATTAATTAGAGTTGCACTGAGAGGGCACAGGGGAGAGACTACTCATAGCCTTGCAATCAGTGTCAACGGTGGCCCTTTTCTGACTAGGACAGCCAGGGCAGGTCCAGGTCACTGAGTGTTATCATGAAACCCATTGAATGTGGTGGAAGAAGCAACCTCAAACATGGCCACCATCTTGTTGAGTCAAACAAAGGACAAGGGAGTTTAACATTGTGCAGCTGCAATTTCATCTGATGATTTTAGTCAGGAGTGCGGACAGAATGGCAGAGATGCGGGGGAGGTTGTTTGGCTCCATGAAGTTCCTTAACAAAAGCCTCACGTCCGAAGGACTTTGAATTAGAAAGTTATGGGGGAAATATTTGACGGGCAGAGATGATTTGTAGGGAATATTATTGTTTGGCTCACTTTTCTTGTGCAGCCTCTGAATTAGCCCTTTTATCACAATTAATTAAGCTTGCCTATAGGAGATGTTCCATCTTGAGCTCATCCACACAGGATAAATAAGTCAAAGCAGCAGGATATATGTCCTTTTATTGGCTTACTTGATCTCGGAAGCATCTGTAGTGGGGGGAAGCTGTCTCTGTGGTGCGACTTTGTGGAAGAGTCTTTGCCATCACTCACTTTGAATGCTTCTTTTATGACTCGTTTTGTTAAAAAACTCTTTTTTTAATGCAAGGTATCAGGAGTTATGGCCTGTCTATGCAAATTAGGACATTTTGACAGTGTTATTCATGTCATCACCTTTTTAAACACTTAAAGGCAATAAATTTCCCTGTGACAGGCTGCTCCGAAATTGCCACTAAATATTATTAAATATTTTAACAAGTTCCTTGTAAATATGCCTTAAATGTTTGGACGATGGGCAGAAAGAAAAATGGCTTTGCATCAACTTATTAGAGGCTATAAAAGTGGCAGTGATTTATCATGGATGTGGAGCAACTCAGGCCATCTTTTTTTGTTTGCTTATTCTGTTAGCTTTCTTTGTCCTGATGTGCACATTAAAGAGAGAAGCATCATGTTAAAAGCCTGCAATTCCACAAGTCATGAAAATGTTAGCAGCAGATATTGCTGTACCTGTGGTCCTTGAAAGACCGAGCGATATATGGCAACAGCATTTTAAAGATTTAAAGCTTCTCGTACCCATTTACAGTTTTGTGTGAAATCAGTCCAGTTGATTTGATGTTGCTAATATTTGGTTTGATATATGTCTAAGGTGAAAATGTTGTTAACTCAGGCAGCTTTTAGATTTTATTATACTATTTAATTATTTTCTGCCATATTTAAATGACCTGGTTTTCAAGAGTCAAGGTAAAATCTGAATGTTCTTATGACCATTCAAAGGAAGCAGATTTTGTGCAAAAGAAATGTTATCTCTTTCTGCATGACAGATTATCTCTGGCATTGTAATGCTTCTGTCCTGTGACACTGATCAGCAGATAGCTTGTCATTCTCCACTCTCCTCTGATTTCTGCGCGGCTGTATTACTGTCCAACACAATGATGGTGTTGGTGTGATATGAATCGGAAAAATTGGTCTGCTTTGTTACTTCTAAATGTATGATAATCAATACTTTTCTCTGGTAATACTTGTCTCAAATCTCCTTAATTACAAAGTCAAGCTACAAAGAGAAGCTGAACTGCCTAAAAATAGTTTGAGATGTGACACAGTCTTGTGGTTTGTGGTGCACCTTTCCATCGGTCAGGGCTGGGAATAGAGCATCAGATCAGGGTCATTTAGAGTTACACGACTGTGTTTCACGGGATTTATGTTTTAAACTGGCAATACGCAGATTCCTTCATCCGCCACATTCCAGCTTTTAAATTCAGAAGTCAACTTTTTTTCCTGACTAGCCTATCATTTTGTGACTTAAAGTGGTTTCTTAATTTATTGCACTTCAATTACGATGAAGTTCAACTTCATGTTCTTTATTAACTCTTAAAAGAGGAAATGATGTCGGCCAGCACCCACAAAGACAAAAAAAGAAAAAGACAAAAAATATCACGATTTGCACAAAATTGCAAGACACAAAAACATTAAATGAAAACACCGTCATATTCAAAAATGCTGACTGTGCAGTTATCTTAGTGGTTTTATTACGTAGTCTCCTAGTTACTGAAATGAAAGAGCTATCAGAAAAGCCTGGCGCATATTTTGTATAATATGCATCTGCTCCAGTAATTCTTTCAGAGCATTTGTGTTCATTTTTAGCTTTATTTTGTCACTCATCTGCGTAATTCACACGCTCTCTACAGACCTGACTGGCACCTGTTACCTTGTTTGTTAGAAGATGCTTCTTGTCCTTAGTGCGCCAGAGATGCACAGAGACAAGACGCTCTGCACAACTGGGCCTTGTCACAAATCAAGGATGTGACATTTATTTTGGATTTTGTTTGTTTTTCAAGGTGCACAAAATATTTCCTACTTAATATTTGCTTTTATGCTTTGCTTATACTGCAACACTTCTGCAATCTGATGAACAAAGGTGGCTTTCTAGACCTCTTGATCTTGATAAGTGGTTTTGTTTGTTTGATGGTCATTATCATATTGTGTCTTACTGCCTTCGCTCCTTGATGCTCCTTTATAGATATGAGTAAAGCTGTCATGTAATCCACAGACCCCTCACGGTTTTGGTTAGAAGCCACTACAGTATTCTCCAAATCTCAGTGCTGTCTGTACACATCACTCTTGCTGGTTAGTGTGACGTGACGCCTGCCATGTCAGCAACATGGCACATCTCTGTTTTCCCTCTCTGGAGCCCTCTGTGAGTTTTCCCTGGGGTTGGCAGAATAGGAGTGCCCCCTTGTCTGACTGGATATAACCTTGCCACCAGCTTGTGTGTGCATGTGTGTATTTTTTCCAACTCTAAAGACTTGAACAATGATGACTCAAGCCATGCAGAGTACACCTCAGGGAAAATACAGTGGAAATAAAAATAACAAGTGGATTTTTGACTGCAGTCAGATGTGAGAGGAGGCACGCTGGCACTCGGCTAAAAGCCTGAGCAGATTCTGCCCCCAGTTCATTAGATTAGGCTGTCTCGTGTTCAGGAAGTGCTGAAAGGCACTGAAGATTGTATCTGCACAAAATGTTGTCCTTACGTCCAGAGACAGTTGCCAGTCCCAGTCTTTTGAAATTCCAAAGTAGTTCTCAATCCAGTTAAGGACTGATATTGTGGTCGTATCATCGTGGCCCTCCTGCTGAGGGTTCTTATTAGAAGGGTTAAGTATGAGGATGTCTGTGTTGGTATTTCTGCGGTTGCTCATCTGCTCACCGCACATGCATTTTTCTAAATTATTTATTTTCCTGACACCACCATATGGTGCTGTAACTTGTTTGTCTTGGAGCATGCTGGAGAAATGCAAGACCTAGACTGGATTACTTCTTGTGTGTATACATGGGAGACCCTCTTCAAACAATGCCTGTTTTTTTGTTTTGTTGCCTTTCTTTTGCTGGGTGGGCTCTGTTGATGCAATTCTGCGCAACCCTCTACAAGAGTTCTCTTCTCATCTACTTGAAAGCAAAGAGATAATAAACATAATTGGGCCAAAATGTGCAGATGTTTCAAAGAGATGCACAGAGGCCGCTGCCGTTGGTCTGCAGTTGATGGGGCAACTGAACAAGAAGCTTGAACGGCTCTGAAAAAATCGGGGCCCTGATCTTCTTTGAAATGCCACAATTAATTGCTATGCGTTGTCCCCAATGCATGGATGATTAAATGTGCTCCTAATCTGCCCTGATTTGTGGGGGCACCTTGCCGATTTTATTTGGTACTGTTAACATTTTCATCCCTGCATTATGCATGGTGCTGTGGGGCAAGGAAATGCTGCAAACAAATGGCCTGAGAGATCGGTGTAAACACAGCGTACCATAAGAGGGAGAAGACTAACCGTTCAGCACCGCCTCCCTCAGTCTTCTTTTGACAAACTTGACAGCCCCTTGTGCAGCTTGGCTGTAGCTTAGCAGAGTACAGGGTTGGGGTTTGATAAAAATGGAATATGCTCATCTGTATCTTTATTAATCAACAATGAATGCATGTCTGATAGAATATTTCTATCTAACTAATTGAATATGATTCCTCTTCCTTCAGCATGTATAGGCTGAGGTCACTTTCACTAGTTAATTCTGACAGCCAAAGCAGTGTGGTGCTGGTTCCTTTGTGTTTAGGGATTTTAATTCCTCATTGCAATAATCAGTGACTGATGGGAGCCTTGTACTTTATGAAAGCATGCCAAACGACATGTGCTTCCTTTTGAACATGAAACACTCAAGAGTAGAAATATGAATTTTCACATTAGAGCCATACTAACCCTCTGATTAGGATTTACTTGATCTGGGATCTTGGCTGTTAGAAGTGCAACGCTGCACACATGGCCTGCCCGAGTTGTCAGCTGTCATGGCATTGGCCCAAAGCCTTACACTTGGCAGGTCTCCACCCTCTCACCTCCGGCTGACAATGCAAATACAGGCAAACGATGTGTAGCCACTGGACAGCTCTGTATACACTCATATAATTCCATATGGATAAAACCTAGTCTGGTCAAGTTGATCATCAAAATGATCGTCCTTTTCACAATGATAGTCTGCTGTTTTGGCAGTTGTGTCAGTTCTTCATTTTAAGTCATAAACCAGTCCATGCTCTCAAGTTCTTGCCAGTATATGCAGTGCTTATTTTTAACCCAGCCCCTTGCCATGAAAACACTTTGCATGACATTACCAGTAACTAATGCACAAGGCAATGGAAAGAGGGCAGATATTGTTTTTTATGGCCTGACCTTTGAGACATTATTATTTTTTTGATGAATAACTGTTTACTCTGAATGCAGGCATTAAACAAGTTTCCTCAAGGTTTGCCGGCATTGGCCCTGACACAAATGGCAAAACAAAAACATCTCATCCTGTTCACAGGCACAAGTTATGCGTGCTGTCAGTGGATGTGGAAAGTCTTTTTTAGCAGACTGGAGAGTAGTGTTAAATAGGTGGCAACCAGTTCATTAGGATGCCTTTCAGAGCATGAAAAATGACCTTTTCCCTTGTAATTGTAGTCTGAGTTCATAGATAGTTGACTGGAACCAGAGCATACTGTATGTTGACAAGGATCACTGGAAACAATTAGCATTGCATCTCACCAGTCAGTCTGCAAGCAGCTCTCAGTCACAACTTTTAACACCTTCTTGCATAAATGCCAGCCTGATTTGATTATATGTGACAGACAAGTTAGATACATAAGCAAACACATACATTATTTAATTAATCAAGTACATTGAATTGCATCTAATACTTTGTGTGTATCATGTATCATAGTATGATTTAAAAAACTTTAGTTAAAAGCATGATGTTGTATTCTCATACAATATACAGTAGTCCTTAATATTCCTCACTGCAAGTTTATTTATGGGGAGTTCACTGCATGTAAAAAATGTAAATTGGGAACCATAGTGATTTAAAAAAAAAATCAAAGTTAGCCTTCCAGTGTTCAAACCTTTAAATGTATTTGTAGTCCCAAAATGATTAGTATTTTATAATACTGTTAAAGGGTTGTTTACGTTTGTAACGTCATATATTTAGGTTTGTAAATATATGAAGAAACACATTTTACTCCATTGTATTTATAGCTGGCATGTAACTCCTGAGTTAGTTTCCATTGAAAGAGATACAATGTTTAATTTATGTACGGTATGTACTGTATGTCTTTTCAACACGCTCATCTCAATCTGACATTAATATTAACCTAGAGTCTTAGGGGAGTGCAGTGTATTTATGTCACTTGTGGAAAGCATAAAAATGTGTTCAAGTCAATATTTATGTACAGCTTTAGTCTGGCGATGTATGTTGCCATACAGTATACAGCTAAGGGTTATAGCTTTTGAATCTTCATTGCTGTCATCATCAGAAATTTCCCTTCCTAATTTGTGGTGTTTTGATATGGCAAATGTGGTTAAAGAGAGCAAATATTTAAGGTATCTGCAAATGTGATGCACATCTGTCAAACAGCCCAAGGGTGAAAACCAGCACATAACAAGGCAACAAATGCTGATCCGGGACTTCTCTGCGGCAAAAATAAAATATGGCTCAAGTTTTCATTAAGGTGCTATTGATTAGCTTTTCCTGGCAATGAATTATGGACAACATTAAATAAAAGGGAAAATATTTTTATGACTTTGCTTGGGCCATGCCAGATTCCCCCTTTTCCTCTTGTATGCTCGCCCTGACAGGCATTTTGTTTTCTCTCAAATTCTTGTGGCTTTTGTAAGACCTAGACTAAGTAAAAAAAAAAAAAAAATTATAATTTTACTTTGATCACCTTTCTCATTTTAAATTTGTGTTAAACGATTAGGACTACAGACTGCAGAAAGGTTTTAGAAATTTCTAGAAATTTTTTTTTTTTTTTTACTTGTTTGTTGTTGAGGGAATAATTTAGAATTTCAAACACTCTTCCTTGTAATGACCAGTTTTAAAATGTCTAAATATCCATAGAAACTAGAGACCAATCTTGAAGCATAATCCTTTTCCTGCTCTCCCCTTGTATGTATGTTCAGTATATTGCAAAAGTGATATTTTCATGGAATTGATGGGATTACTGAAGGCCCAAGGTTTCTGCCTGTATCTGGGGATAGTGATTGCCAGTATGAAGAGTTTGTCTACTTTGATGACCCTATAAAGATATTCTTGGCACTATATCTTGAAATATAATGGGAGTTCGTTCTGATGAAGCCACTATGAGTGAAAAACCATCTTCAAGTCAAAAACAGAAAGTCCATTCCCATTTGATTTCCTTTGATATCCTTGATGACTGAGAATCTTAAGTCTTTTTTTCTACACATTTTTGCTGCTGTTAGTTAAGTCTTCATCTTACTGTACACCTTCATAAACTCTGCTGCACCCCCACACTGTGGCATATCTTATAAACAGCTTCTGCCTCTTATAATTGCGCAAGCATTCTTCATGACCTTTATTCTCATAAGTCTGTGCTGTGGCACTGCCTCTGGTGGCCAGGAAGAATGAAATAAAACACCATTCACCAGAGTAACAATCTTAGGCAATGGGACAAGATTTGGTATCTGAAGCATTCTGGTTTTCATTTGTAGTCAGAGTAGTATTTACCAATCACGTTTATTTTTTTTCTTTTAAGATTATCTTTTGGGCATTTTAGGCCTTTATTTGTATAGGACAGCTTAGACTTGAAAGGGGAGAGAGAGGGGGAATGACATGCAGCAAAGGAGTAGGATCGAGTAGCTTCGAGGAGTAAACCTCTATATATGGGCGCCCACTCTACCAGGTGAGCTAACCAGGCACCCTACCAATCACGTTTGAGCGAGCTTTTCGAATGCAGGTCAACAGTCCGTGTGAGCGCAAAAGAGGTGGAATGCAATGGCCGAAATGCTATCTCAGAACCCATCAGCTATCATGTGACAAGGATTTCATTTTTTTATTAGCTTTTTTATTTATTTCTTGATATCTGTTTAATAGGGACGTCATCTCTCAACTCGCGTTACAAGTTGCTTATCGGACTTGGAGCACGGAAGAGGAAGTCTTGGCCCGGATACAACGGAACCCTTGTAATATTGGCCAATGCCACCAGAAGCTATATCGTTGCCAGACCGATAGGCCGACCGATATATTTACATGTATTATTTTCCTGGGGAAAAACAAAACAAAAATAAGACATAAAACATATTTTCTCTTTCTGTCTGTCATGCACACCCACATAGAAACAGCTGCATTCATATTCCCTCAGGGTACATAATCTTGGCTTAGTTTTGACTTTATCATCACTGGAATGTACTGACAGTTGGTGTTGAACACTTTTATTAGAATAATTACATATCTCTACAGTAAATAATAGTTTAACTGGTCTGTCCTGTTTTGTGTTCTTAAACTCATTTTGTATTCCCACATATACATTGTCTGTTTTCTTAGCTGGGACAAGTTGCAAGTTGCAGGGCCAGTTTTCTCACCTGGAACATCTTTTTTTCTTTTGTCATTTTTTTATCCTGAGTTCTGACTCATTGAGTACAATGCAGTGAAATGGTAATGTACAGAGTGACTCTACATTTGTTAACACATAAGTAAAATATCCAGATTTAGTATTTTTTCCATTGTTGTTTATATAAGCCAAAAAATAATAAAAGTGTCCTTAGTGGTATGAAATCTGAGAAAGGTATTATTTCATATCAAATGCACTTAAATTTGGCCATCAGGTTTGCCCATTCAAGCTTTGTAGAGTAAGGACTTTTTTTTTTTTTTTTTTTCTACAAGACACGTAAAGCAAATTTCATTTTTGAGGCATGTCTCAGAATGAGCATTCCATACATACTCTATGCTTGGTTTTAGAACACATACAAAAGTATATCCCTGGCATTGCGTAATCTGAAAAAAAAAATCTTGCACTGTTTTTTGACAAATGTAGCCGCACCTACAAGTCATTACAGTAAATGCTGTATGAGCTCTTATGTTCAGTATGTTCTCTTTATGTGGTATTGTTGCATTGGGATTTTAAAAATACCACACATCAACAGCATGACATTGTGTTCCCTTTGTGAAGTGCTGAAACTAGTTCCTCAAGGGGAATGACCTAAAAACATGAAACAAATGTGAACTGAGTGCATTTTTCAACTGTATAGGTGTGGAAGTTAGTTTGTTTAGTTACAGTTAGACTGAAATATATTGCGGAATTATTTGCTTTTTTACTATTCACAACCAGTAAATATGCATTTGTAATCATTCATTTGAATTTTGATGGCTGCACAGTGAAGTAATTCCAATATGGTCTGGCAGTTTGTTACTTAAACAGCTTTAAAGGTGATGACATGTAAGGCCTGTAATGAGACCTGCCTCACCCTCCCTCAATGAGCTACTCATTCATCTTCATATTAAATTTAAAATATACCGACTTTCCTCATAATATCTGCCATTGGTATGTTAGATAGGGAAAACAATAGGTACACTCAAAAACTTAGATATTGGTCTAAACCTTTCAGCAGTATTCTAGACATCTGAAGCCTAGTCTTCATTCACACAACACATTTTTCATGCACTGAACATGCATGGCAGAGCAGTGGAGTAAGAGCTCACGGATTTGAATGATATGTTTTTAAACAGACAGATATTTTATTGTTTTAGATAATTTACAAGGTAAAAAGCTTTGAAATCTGTCTTTGGTAGTTCATTAAGTTGCCACGTAATGACAATCAAGAAATGACAAATCTGGTATAAAACTGCAGTGCATAGTTAATAGAAAATGTTTTAGATGTGACAGTGCTTTATAAAAGAACGGCATGACTGCTAGCTGCTCTTCAGTGTTCAGACTGCAGGCACTTAGTGCACCAGGTGTTTTGCCCAAGATTTTTCCACAAGACAAATGGAAAAGTGCCATATCATTTAAACTTCCAATTAATATGTCTTATAAGACTCATTGCAACTGAGCACCAAAAGCTAAATTTTATTACAGTTTCTTGTTTTTGTCAGGCATAGCTTCCAGTTTACGTTTTCAGGTAATTATAGAGCTGTGCACACTAGAGTGGCACAAATTAGCACTTTGGGGGAAGAATCAGTTGGCTGGATGCCCATCATTGCATGTATGGCCTGGACATGATGAACACACAAACACAAATGTCTGTAAAAGGCATCCAAAGTGTGCATCAACTTTTTAATGGAGGATGTGTCTTGGATTTTCATGACTTTGATTCAAGACGGAATTAAAAACGTAATGTATCTTTTAACGTTGTTACAGGACAGTTCTTCCTGAAAACTAATATAGGTCTGTACCATTATCTCTTCTGATTTTATACTATAAAATTGGATAATATTGCGCTTTCATGACAGGTGAACCCTGAAGAGTTATTTGTAAAAACAGGCCAGAGAAACTAGATGTGAGACGGGACTGAGTTTATTTAATTATTGTGGATGATCTCAAAACACAGACAAGTGGATGTTCTGACCTAAACCTGTTGGGTCAAGAATCTTTTAAAGTAGTGCACTGTTTTTGTTATGGCTATATTGCTTAGTTTTAGATGGATGCACTGAAAAAAAACAACCATTACAGTAAATGATGACTTGAGAGGGCATCTTATAAAAGGCACAGACAGAGCTGAGTCTTTGCCTGCGCAAGAGCTTGTTGTCTGAGGAATCATGTAAGCGGTGTGATGTGGTCTAAAGAGTTTTTTTCTATTGTAGATGCCATGAAAGAGAACTCATGGCTGTACTAAAATGCTCTGACCGCTAAAGCTCATGGTAGAAACTACAGGACAGAGAGCAGTGATTCCTCCTTATTACATTTGGAATTTCCTTTCAGCTGATTGAAGTATCAGCATATTGCTGCCATATTCCCTTCCACAAGAGCCCACAGTTTTAATAATTTGCAGAATGAAGGGGGCAGATGAGACGTTATCAAAGTCACTTGCATTTGTTTAATCTCTGAAACACTGCCATTCACTACATGTTCTAGAATAAAAAGGATCAGTTTATAGTTTTCACTGGAAGCAGTGTTAAAAGCAGACAAATAAAGCCGTAACAGACACTCTGCATTAATGTACACTGTTTTCCCCGGTGTGGATGTACTGTATGCATACAGTGATCAATACGTGCCAAGAAATACTATATGTACTACGTTTACAGTATGATCATGTGGAGGAAAAATAACAATAAGTAATCTCTTGTCATTTAACTGTTCCATACAAAGTTAATGTAATCCTCTAATGTTTAGTGTAATGCATCAATCATGCAAAAATCTATTGTTGCATTAGCCTTGAAAGAACAATAATAATAAAAATGCTATAATGGTTTTTGCTTCCTTTCCATAAATCATACTTGGAGGGTGGGGAGGGGGCATCTTAACTTGCCACTTCGGCTCATCTGAGCATTTGAAGGGATGCTAAATACTGATATGATATTGAACAATAACCGGAGCCGCAGTTGGTCACTTTCAACCTGAAGTGGTTTGAAATACTGCGTGACACAGTCAGTCGCTGCTTCGAACAGAAGTTGACCCAACACTTTCTACAGTGACATAAAGCAGTTTTCCGTTCAATAGCCACTCAACAATGGACTGTAAATCAACAGTAAATGCATAAAAACAGTGCATACTAGAAGATTTATTGTAAAACTGCAAATCCTTTTAAACAAATATTAAAATAAGACCCAAATCAGCCGGAACGTCTTAATAGGTCATGCTCACTTCAGTTTCAAGCTGGGCCGTGGTAGTTGTCAGGCTGTCTGAATTTACATTGATATTAACATTTGATTAATAACACAGCTCTCCCTCTCTAGACGGGTTATGTTCTAAGTGTATATGTCTGTGATGTATGAACAAAATGCAAATAGAATCAACACATGATTGGAGCACAATGTTCTTTCCAATGATTAAACAGCACATTAGGATACATAAATGAATGTAAAAGTATAACAGTTAAGCAAATCTCCTGTTCAATAATTTGTCATTATACAAAAACAGCCATGTAGCCAAACACATACGTATAGCAAGGATTGCTGAAGAGCACGGCTTTCAGATTTGATAAGTGGAAGTGCATTTCTACCATGTGGTTTCAACCTGGGACCTTTACAAGTGCTTGTCAGAGTAGCGCTCAGAGTACTGCCTAAAGAGGCTTTTCGATTTCACAGAGAATACACTCTTCCCTGGAAGTGGGTGGAGAAGATAATTCTCCAAAAGAGGAAGAAAAAAAGAAAAGTAGAGAATTAATAAACCTTTTTAGTCGGCATAATCATTCATTTTGAACTTAAACTGAACAGAGCAACAAAACAAATCATTTTTGGGAAAAGAATACATGTATTTTAATGCCCTCAAGCAAAACTAATTAAAGACGACACCTCATTTACATAAATAAGCATTATAATTTGCATGCATGCACAAGGGAATAGAGTCAGAAAAGAAAGCAATATTTTGCAGTCTGCTAATTTCATTTTATTCAGGATTTAAGCCTAATAAAGATTCATTTTTGAGGGGAAAGGAAAATAATCAAAGGGGAAATTTGAACTATCTCCAAAGATGCAGCAGCCTTCTATTGAAAGGGCTCTTTCTGAGTCACCAGATGACTCCTAATCTGGAGTGGCACTTCCTGGCCCAGCTCCAACACCAACTCCTTGAAAGGTAAAAAAATTTTAGAGCCCAATTTATTAGTATGCAGTTCTGGCATCGGGTAGAGAATTAATGGCGGTGACTGATAATGACTGTAATCGTGGCACAAATGGGGTGTTGAAATAGCAAACAACGGGCACAAGGCATGTAATGGGGATTTTATTAATTACCCGAGGTCCCTAGCATGAGCAGTCTCCAGGATTTACTGTGGCCATGCCAGCCGGTCGAGGAAGGGTCGGGCCAGTCTAAATCTGACAATGAAAGGGTCACTACAGAGACTGCAGTGTGGGCAAAAGGGAGTAATGTGGCATGCTACTGCACTTGCTTTAAAACGGCTTTATAATATTATTAGTGTTACTGGTATTGAAAAGAGGGGCGGGGTTCTATTTATTTGACTCATTTATTTGGGTTTGGATCATATGAAACCTCAGAATCCTTGAGTACAGTACTTTTCAGTAAATGGTTACAATGAGTTGGACTTGAGCAGAAAGTGGCACATTTGCTCATTCAGCAAGTGTTACATATCTAAAGAAAACATATCTAAAGACCAGAAAAAAATCAGATAAACGACCCTCTTTCTTTTTGATTAAGTTATATAGTAAATGCAGTCACCTACAATGAAATAAGCTCCCTCCATCTCTTTGTTGGCTATTAGAAAAAGAAATCAACATATGGTAGCACTGTCAGGTAGGATAGCCCATTCACACATCAACTCATCAACAAGAGAGGATTGATTAAAAGTCCTTTTTATTACTCACTGCATCCTTAATGGACGCTAGACTTTCAAAATGGAAGAAACAATTAGAGTTTTACTGCTTTGTGGGCACTACTGATTTATATAAATCACTGCACGGGTGTAAATTTTCCAATAAAAGACTGAACCACTCCTAGCATACATAATCAACATGTCCACATTTGGTACACACTCTAGACTCACACAATCTCTTTAAATTGGTAGGACTCAACAGTCACACCAATTCAAGCAACCAATCAACAGATTGGGTGTGCTTGATGGAATTTCTAAACGGTTTCTATATGCTTAGCAGTACTAATCATACCCAGTGCTTTCGGCCCAAAAAGATATCTCCCCAAGGCAAAGAAACATGGCTTTGACTTCATATATTTCAGTGCTGTATGAAGATGAAATTGGAGTTTACTCTAGTTCATTGAGAGCAGTTAATATGAATGTTGTAGTGATTTCCACCCATAAGTGTGGTTTGCCCAGGCACGGGAGAACACTGTGATTGTATTCAGATGTGGAAAGCTATTGAGATCTATTTGAGAAGGAGGTTCATCTGGAGTCATTTTAAGCATACTGTACTTTTAAGACATACTACTACTACGACTACTTTTGACACCAAATGGAACAACTGCCATCATATGATTTTGACGATAAGGATGCTTGAGATTTTGCCTTATGCCTGGTAAAGTGAACATAGTTCTCCTGGGCGATGTGGTCGCTGGGCTCCATTGAAACATGAAGAAGGTGGAGCCATGGTGTGCAAGGCACAATGTAAAAATGCCACTCCCTGTGATATAGTCAACCTGAGTTTTAAATAGCATTTTAAAATTGGCTGGCTAACTAGATGCAATTAAAGTGATACTCCACCCAAAATCTGTCTTTGGAGTATCAAGTAACCACACTCTAAAGGCTTGAAAGGTCACTGTTAAAAAGTTAGTCATTTAGAAAGTGGTGGTGGTCAGCTTTTATTTATATCAGTTACAATAGATCCTTAATTGGGAACAGTTTTTACAGAAGAAAAAAATTATTAAAACATCCATAAAACTGAAAACCAATCCTTCAGAATAGTCTGTGTCAGCTGTCCAGAGAGAGAGAGAGAGAGAGAGAGAGAGAGAGAGAGAGAGAGAGAGAGAGTGCTTTGCCTAAATATGGCTTTCTTCACATCAGAACAATGAGAAGAAAGAACAGTGTAGGTAAGCAGTGCACTTAGACTGTCCTTCCCAAAAAAGTTGTGTAGCCTATGTGAAAAGTGGTGTTTGATAATCAGAAGTGAATATATAAGAGACAGACCTACCCTCGTGCTGTAATTCACACACATTCCATCTGGGTGTGTGGAGTGAGCTTACCAGATCTGTGTAGACTGTTCTTTAGCTCTGCTTAAGGCTAGAGGCTCAAGGCTACATTAGCCGCTAATGGCATATCAGACGCGCATCTCCAACTGAACTGTCGGTGGTTGAGCTGTATTGTGTGTAATGTAGGCGCCAGGACAAGGAAGAAAAATGGATGGAATAAAAAAGTGATGCATCAATTTAAATCCTTAAAAACACACACACACACACACACACACACACACACACACACACACACACACACACACACACACACACACACACACACACACACATACACGTCAGCTAGATGATATTTCAATGTTGTTTCAAGTAAAGCGAAGAGTTGGAAGACTTTAAAATAATTGATCAAATTAATGATTGAAACTCTGTAGTGATTATACGAGCAGCATGATGCAGACACAAGCTCTATATCCACATTGTAATAACCATGAAAACATACAAAATGCCATCTATAAGTGTTCTTGAAAGAAACCTATACATTTAACATTCTTCATTCTGATATGAATAGTGATTCACGCCAGTATTCAGTGAGTTAGAATCTTTAAAGCTGTCTATTTTTCTCTCAGAGAGAATTCTAAAGTAAAAACTGCAAAAAACATAAAAGGTGGGCCAGCTGCACATTGAATTTATGGGAGGGGTAAGAATGAAACCTGGATGCCTTTTTGCTCAAGTCACATTGCGTGACAAAGGTTTGTGTATATTGTACAATATTTTTATCTCATACCTATGCCCAAGGGCAACTGTTGGTAACATAACCTCAGAAAACCCTACCATTCAGGTTCAGAGATTCTCTTTTTGTCATGCACATGCTTTACAGTATGAGCATGGTGCACAAAACCTTGTGTTTTTTTTTTTTTTTTTTTTGGAGAGACGCAATTATTTTCACCATAGCTTTGTATACTGATTGACATTCTTTAAAATAAATAAATTCCAATCCGTAGACATAAAACACTTTATCCTCTCTCTAGGCTTATAACATTGATTTTCAAAAACACATGGCACCAATTGACAATGATGAAAACTTTCCACACTGTAAATTAAGTAAAGGAATACAATTTTATGAAACTTTGCTTTGTTTTCCTCACTTCATTTAATTATTAATATTTAATCATTATTAATCATTTTAATGAAACCACCTGATCAAATTGCTTCACTGAGGCACAACATTCACAGTCACTGAACAGTTAACACATTTCAGCTCCCATGATTGCTGTTTTATCACCAAAATCAAAATATGCACATTTTCAGTACCTTCCCTCATTCACATGTTCTGACAAGGCTTTCACAAGTGGCTTGGCTCTTGGTTGTGTTTATATATTACTGTGTACTATAGTATGCCTTGTTTTATTATTATCATTATTATTTAAACATAGTTGTTTTAGGTGGATTGCGGAAAGAATTCCCGTTTTAAAAACTGTTAAACTTACAGGAAAATTAAATACATTTGACACTGATTTGTAAATAAAAACAGTGTACATATGTATAGGTCTACATACATTTAGAACTGAACTTGTGCCTGTATGAAATAAGGGCATAGTCTTTGAATGTCATTTCCCCTAAAAACCTGTTGAATATATGCTGTTAAATGCTTTGTATTGTTGTCTACTCATTTGTGGTTTCCTGTCCCAGACAGAGTCACCACTGTAATGGAAAATACCAGAAAGTACATACCCCATTTACTTGTGAAATACCCATCTTCCAGAATTTTTTTTGTCAGTGTTTTTTTATTTTTTTTTTACCTCAAGTACCTGTTCCATGGGTGTGTGCATTTCTTTCAAGTCATGAGGTCATGTGGGAAAAATGCATTGAAAAACATGTCATGCCATAACATATCGAAACCTGCTTTTGCGTAATAATCTAGATATTTCAAGTATCGGCCCCATCTTAAAACATGCATTGAATGTACCGTCATGGGTGTTTGTTTTTTTTTGTTGTTCCTCTTGTTGTCCTGCCTCTGAGGTGAGAGGGAGAGATTTTAAAACTAAAGTTGGCAACATTCTTTGGCAGTGACACACACAGAAGTATCACCTTATTGCTCACTTTTTCAACACATGAAAAACACAAAGAGCTAAACCAGATGTTCAGGTTATGATCTGAAAATCAATTGCGTGCATAGCAACAAAAGTGTTAGCGTATACTGAATAAATAAATGACAACTTTTTGTCAAAATGAAATGCTACTTTTTGTTTGTCTTGGTGCCAAGCTGTCATTGCTGTTGTATGCTGTTGTGTCTCTGCACGGCACTTCTCAGAGATACGTTTTAACTTAAACAATGGATATTATATATTCTGTTGACTATCTTGAGAGCGTGTTGAGATGTTGTGGCTATCACTACTCATGGTAACTACTCATGGTAACTTCTAAACTTGTTACTCCTTCTGGTAATCTAAAATCACTTGGCAAAGATTTTATTCCTGCAACAGAACAACAAATACACTGAATTATTATTGTGTTACTGTATATGAATTAGCAATAGACCGGATAAACAAAAAAACAAATTATTATTTCTATTTACAATTATTACTGGGACCCACTGTGAACAAGTTAGTCAGAAGCAGCAGTCCTGTGTTGAGGAGGAGATCCCTCTGTGTTCCAGAGGTGTCTCAGACAGGCGCGTTGCCTCACCTGGTCCTGTGTTTACCTCAGATGGTAGGATTAGGAAGCAGCCATGTGGAAGATATAAATCTAATCCGTCGTGCATTTACTTGGCACTCAGACGCGGTCCTCTGCAGCGCTTCCGCTCTCCTAAAGGTAGAGCAACGCCCTTAAGGAATGCGAGAAATATCAACAGCATCTTGAGACTCTCAGAGTGTGATACAGCAATGTTTTGACAACCACATGGGCTGCAGTTTGCCCTGTGGACGAGGGTCGCAGGTGGGCTATTTGGGGATCAGTGAAGAGTAGTGTTATGATTGTGTCTTATAGCGTTCTGTGGCAGTCATCAACCAGTTGACAGATTCAGATGCACAGTATAGATGAGTGTATCATATACTGTCCAAAGCATGCAATAAGTGAACTCTAGAGTTGTGCCTGGCCTGTGCCAAAATACTATCATATTATTTTTTTCATTTTGAAACTGATTGAATATTAAACTCTCTTCTAACCTACAGTAGCTCATAATCTATGCTTTAAGTCTCTGGTATGTTTTAACAACCCGTTGTTCTTCCGATGAAAAGTACATGAGTTCATATTGTTGTTAGCTGAACCATGTTGCTTTTTTAAATTGCCTACTCCACTGAATGAAGACCCGTAACTTGTCACAAGGAAGACTTGCCTCGTTGACTTATCTGTAGGTACAACTTTTTGGTACATTTGTGAAGTAAACAAGTATATAACAAATTGAGCTTCCACATTTACAGTGTTTACAGTATGTTTCTACCTGTCTGTCTGCCTGAAGGTGTCTCTTTTGCTTGATTTAAGACAACTAAAAAAAATTGTTCTGTTCAGATATTTTATACTAAGAAGGCAGTAAGTAAAACTTTTCTAATAAACAGTGAGGTATTTTATACAGCTGTTTATTTGTTAAAATAAATTGCACCATAAACACTAAGGGCCATATTTTAACGATCTAAGCGCACGGCGTGAAGCGCATAGCGTGAAGTGCATGGCACAGGTGCCTTCAGGGCGTGTCCAAATCCACGTTTGCTAGTTTGACTGCGGAAAAAAGGGTCCGTGCGTCGGGCGCATGGTTCAAAAGGCTTGTACTTAGTGTCTTCATTAATTCATAGGTGTGTTTTGGGCGTAACATGCAATAAACCAATCAGAGTGTCATCTCCAATTCCCTTTAAAAGCCATGCGTGTTTGTACCTTGGCGCATTGCTATTATGATGGTAGATTTGCACCGTAATATTTTTATTTGTAATCTTTTGCATGTTTGTGTGCTGCTGCGCTTTCCTGTGTGTGTAACAAGCAAGTTGTTCAAAACCTTTCTTTATAGTAAACTCTGGGTACACAAACAATGTTTTCAATGCTCAAGTTCATGTGTAGAGCCCCTGGTGATACTTCGAGCAAAGTTTCAGGTTGTGTCGAGCCTTCTTAGTTGTTGTTGATTTTGATGCTATCATAGTAGTGCCCCTAGCACTCCCATTCAAAAGGCCATTTGACCGAAAAACAAAGATTAAAAGTGGAGCTTCCGTCCTAATTATGCTTTTACACTAAAGTTTGACTCGGGTACATTCACAAAAACACCCAAGGTTGCATTTTGGCGAGAGTTACGCTTTAAACGACGAGGGCGCTAGACGGGAAATTGACAACTGCGTCGGTCTTAAACTAGCAAAGACACTTGCGTCGGGCTTTGCGCTGCGCCGGGTGCAAGATAGAGCTCTAAGTATATAATAAAGGCAACTCTTAGGAGGCCCAACTCCAGTCCTATGTTAACTTTGATAAGAGATTAAGTTTCACACAGGGCAAAAGACATGGTCAAATCTATACATTTTATCACCTTTTAGGAGACTCTGCTGCTGTGACTTTACAGCTTTATCTTGTGTGTTTTTGGTCAAATGACTCGCCCTTGATGTCTTAACCACATCACCACCTCCATCACAAACGGTAGAAAGCAAGTCTTATTTATCCAATGTGCTGATAATTAAGCCGTTCTCATTAGTGACATAATTGGAAATGTAATTAGCAATAGTAATAATTATTGCATTTAATACCTTTTCTCTTTAGTTATCAGGCTCATTCACACTGGTAATTAGCAGTCCCAGGATTTTCATACTTTTGTCCTAATTCATTATGGTCACCAATTATTTCTGTTGTATTTTACATCAATAAATCATTACCACATTCATTTAGATTTTTCAATAAACATACAAACACTGGGCTCGCCTCGCACACATTTCAGACTACAATTCAAATTTTTTAGAATACCAGAGCTGCATTGTTTCACTTTTTTCTTGACTTCACTTGTCAACCAGCAACAGGAAGAATGAGGTTTATGGGAGATGTCATCTTAATTTTGAGAAACACAAAGTAGCATCTTTTTAAAGATGACATTTCATTTGCTGGACCTTCATAGAAAAAGCACCCATTTCTTCTTTTACTTTAAACATCTGTGGCCAAGCACAGGAGATGCTGCCTTGGTCACACCTGGATGAAAGACCGTGATAGGATTTTTGGTTTTCCCCTGTCACTTATAACCTTTTACATCAATCTGTTTGCACCCACGAGATTGCTTTTTTAACAAAAAAAAAATTGTTCTCACAAGATTAAGTGCTTTAAATATCTCATTTCAAAGAAACTACATGTGATGGCAAACAGCTGTTTTATGTTTATCTACAGAAATCAGGTGGCAGTAGAGTGAGCATCGGGCAGAGGCGATAACTCCTCACCGGATTCAGCTTTGGCACAGATTGTTCAACAGGAAGGTGAGTCTTAAACTTATATTCGCGTCTCATCACCCACTTTTTACTGTAAATTTACATATGTGTTTAATAGGTACAGTAAGAAAGACCGTGATGGGTAAAACAACATTTCAAGTATAAATAGGGGCTGGATTGGTGTGCCATCATTGGGAGGTCAAACTAATTGATTTGTATTCAGTTGTACGAAAAAGCATTTGACAGTTTGTTGAAACAGTTCTCAAAGCAGTTTCCATCAGTGGGAAATTATTGGATCATTGACTTTACTTTCGCAAAATTTGGCTTGTAATATGCAGTATTAGTGTCTCTGCTCCATGTTGAAGTTGCACCTCTGTTTCGAGGAACAACTTAATTGTCTCGCAAGCAGCACGCACGAGTCATGATACCCCAAGGCCTAGATTAATTAAGCTATGAAAACCCACGAGCAGAGAGCATTCAGCAGGTGCCTGTTTGCCTTAGTATGGGACTTGTTTTTGGCAGTGGTGCAGTGGCTCATTATAAATCTATAATTAAGTTACAATTTTATTTGCTTTTTTTAACATACTGTCATAGGGGATCAACATGGCTCAAACTCTGATTCTGTTAAGTGCACTCTTGGCTATATTGCTATTGTATCCTCTATTCTTCCTCAGGAATTATACTAACTATACTATACTATACCAAAATATGTGAATGCAAGGGTGAGAGTATCACTCACTGGTTGTTATCCTGTGCCTCCTACAGGTGTTCTTGTTTTGAACTTGCTGTTGAGGCGCATCTTGTAATTCTTAAAATCTCTTGATTTGTTCTTAATCCAAAACAAGCTGATTTGCACCCTCTCACCCCCTCCTCCCCCTGCAACACGCTCTGCATCTCAGCACAAAAACAAACATTGCGCCCTCCTGCTGGCTGAAGGGATGGTCCTCAGAACCCCCACAGCTAAGCTCATCCCGTGTTAGAGTGTGTTGGCAGCGCTAAGTGAATGCGATGAAGCCGCTCTCTCAGGGCAACGTCTGTTATTTTGAGTCACCTGCCAGCAAAAAGGGAGGGCGAGATGCACAGCAGGGGCCTGAAGGAGGGATGAGCAGGGCTGTGGGAGAGAATCCCCCTGCCTGCAGGGTGGTCAGACTAAATGAGAGTCACCACCACAGCGGTAACGTGTGCCAAGAGCTCGCTCAAGCTAACAATGTGGCCTGTGGAGGGGCAGACTGGGAAGGAAATTGAGGTTAACAACATTGTTACATATTAAACAGGGCTCGTCTGTGTGCACAGGATGTGGAATCCTTGAATAGTTAAGCATGTTATTTAGTACTGAAATCCGTAAGAAATTGTATTAAATCAATATACTTGTGGTTCTTTCTGGATATGCTATTCTAAGGAACGAAGGATCAGTAAGACATTAAAGTGAGGTAATATTTGCTGTGGAAAGCTGCAGTAAGACAACTTTGAGTTTTTAGTTTTAATATCTTGAATTACTGTTTCTATAAAACAATCAGCATTTCTTAAAACAACTTAAAACTTTTAAATATTTAAAACACAACTCAGCAAAACAGTATAGTTATATTTGAACTTAACAGTAGGTCCATAAACTCTCTTCAAGTGAAGTGACTGGTCAGCAGGTGTGAATAAAAGAGTGTTTTCACAGGTGCTAATTGTACATTACATTACATGAGTTTAGGTCTGAGCACTGGTTTTCACAGCTCAAGCCTTACAAGTGAATCTCACCGCTTTCCTTTACTCTTTCCCCCACTGTGCTTTGCCCAGGGGAAAGACGCCTTCTACGTGCTGTAATAAGGGTAGCTGATATAATGAAGGTCATTGTAATCAGAGCTAATGTGCCAAGGAGTCAAGACACTGTAGCTTTATTTGCCAGCGAGGCCCGGCATTTGGTACCCATGGGGATCAGGCTGATAGTGTTATCTTTGCTAACCTGACTCTAATACAGGCCTTGCTCCGCTGTTTGTGTCAGTGTCGGAGCTGAACTTTTCCCAGTGATCCCTTCCATGTGTGGATGGGCATGGATTGGGCTACACTCCGCTCCATCCTGGCTAAATCCTATCCCAAGGTGTTTGGCTTCTCTCAGTTCACATACTGTATTTAAAGAGCTGTGCTCCCTCTCTCTGACTGTCTGACTTGGAAAACAGAGTGGGCTCACATAGGCTTCGATTGAATGTACTTGACATAGAAATATTACATGGGCGTCTGCTGAAGGACTGGCTCGAAAGAGATGACCTCTAAATCTAATCCTGTCCCTCAGGATATGCAAATGTCCTCAGCTCAAATTTGATTTGTTTTTGTCAGTTCAGGACACAGCAGTTTGTTTACAACTGTTATCTAACACAGTGTTAAAAAATGGATGGTGCACATACGTAGCTCTACTTTATAAGACGTTTTACAACCTTGCTCACCAGACTGTTTTGATATTAAGGTCTTGTATAATTTTGCCTTAAACTTTGGCTTTTTCTTAACGTGACAAGATAAATTATACAGCGAAGTATAGCTATCAAACTGAAACAAGTCCGATAAAATGATCCAACTACAGTAGTGAATAATTTACTGTAATTACTGTATTAAGTTATCGTTGAGGTTATTTGTAAAACTGGTTGATAATTAAATATGGTAGAATATAAACAGAGAGCTATTGTAAAAACTTGACTAAGACAGTTGTGAAACTGTAGTTGCAGAACTTGCAGTTCATCCTTTTTTCATTCATGAGAATTTGAACACAGAGGTCTGATCACCCATACGTGACTCGATATTCATCAGTAACCCCCAAGTCCAAAAAAAAACAAATAAAAAACAAAACTCATCTCTAACGGGATCCCCAGCAGAACGTGAAGGAAGAAAGAACTTGATTACCATTTCTTTCATTTTTTATACTTGCCTTTTAATGCGCCTTTTTCCTATTCATCTGAGCGCCTCCAGGAAAAAAGGCTACCCATATCTAACCCCATGCAAGTCCCCTGGTCCCATCATTCAAACTTCCAAGCCTCTCTTTGCGGCTTCCTAGAGGACCACGGTGAAATGATCTCTTTTGTTTCGCATCATTAGTTCCATCTGTTGTGCGAGCAGGCCTGTCTGTTCCGGAGCATGGCAACGTGATGGTCGCCAGGGGCGATTGGAGACGCTACCGTCCCGGTGGCTTGTGGCTCGACCTCCGCCACCACCATTGCCTCGTCTGTGATCCCCATGACACTCTAACTCTTGCTTGACTGTTTTAACTTATTTATTCATACATCTGCGGAAAATAGAAGCACAGATGTGCTTCATGTGCATGAAATACATTTAATTTAGTTGCTTTTAAAGAGAGGAATTTAGCTGTGTGATGTTATTTTTAACCTTGTACAGCATCATTGATACTCATGTCGTTGTAGTTGAAGAGCAGTCTATACGTTTATTAAGGTGAGTGATAGTGAAGCAATATTTACTTTGTAAAAACAATGTAATCTCGTGATTGCTTGCAGTTTACTATACAAATCACGCTACTTGTCAATTCACATTGTATGGCCACTTTGTGTCGAAAACAGGCTTTAATAGGTCAGATTTGTGTTTTTTTTTTCTTGCAGTCAGTAGTAAATGATGCACCAACAGATGTAGCATTTTCTCTAAACAAGGAAATATATTATTCATGATTTACATGAATGATAAATCTTCAGAAAGTCTTAGCGCTGATGGGCATACACAATTTAACATCTGTCTTTCTCAGAATAATTAATCACATACCAGAACACTTGGGACCCAGTGTTGGATTTTTTCCTCTCACTTTACTTGATCTAATTACTTCTTTAAAAGCACAATGTTCTCTAAAGAAGACTGGAATGATAAACATGCCAGCCATAGCTATGCTCCACTAAAGAAAAATCCAGGAAAAATGTTGGTAAATCTTCTTAGCCGTATGCACTGTGAAGCCATGCAAACCCCATCGTATCAAAGACGGAGAAATGTGGTCTTACTTTCTAATTGTAATTCGTAATTCTCAAATTAATATTTCCATAATGTCTCCCAAGTGAAGTGCTCTGGCCTTATCACCATAGTCTGAATGTACAGCACAAGGGCATCTGTGTGCATGTCAATGCGGAGATCACCAGATCATTTTCATCCAAGACGGAGCCATCAAAGGTCATAGCCATCCAAATGACCTAACCTTGCAATGTAACACCTGGGTGTAAAAGTGGACTCATCCTATCTACTGAGATGGGTGTAATGTACCTCTAATGTATAAAGTGCGGAAATAAAATAAGAGTTATAGGTTGGTGGAGGAGGTTCAGAGTGGGCTAGAGAATACTGTAACTCTATAGGGTGAAATAGCAGTGTTGCTATCACCCGAGGTGACAGGCTATTACCAAAGTGCTGTATTTGTTGGAATTATTATGAAATAAAGTCTGCTAAAAAGGCCAATATTCAGTTTGAATTGATTCCTGGAAACCTCCAGAAGTGAATATGCTTTCATTTTGATAGTATTACTATGGACAAAATGTGTTGTGTCAGTTTCACCTCGCCATTACTTTGCTCCATTAAGGCAAAACCGACTGATTTTATTTTTGCCCAGTCTATTTTCTGTGATAAAATGAAAATCGGAGAGCTTTATTAAGTCTGAATGACACCTAAAGCTGAGAGCCAACAGGAAAATAAGTCATGTGGGATCTAGTTTCAGTTCATTTTTGCTCAATTCCCATCTCCTGATCAAATACTGCACTTTCCAGTAGGGGCCTAATGGGAGTGTCAAGTTCACTAAGGCCCTCTCTCTTCCTCTGACTCCATTACCTGATAACAGAACTGGTTTTGACACTTATTTGCACAGTGCAGTGAAGCTATGCTTGTGCTGTGCACATTTGTAAGAGGTTGTAATTGAAGCTATATTGAGGCCGTTTTATTAATTTCTACAAATCTTCCCTGCACATGTGTCCAAGTTTTCTATGGGCACTAACCCATCTCATTTTCTTTGCTGTACCCTGACTATTTGAACTGTTCTTTTTAGTGAAGCTTTTGAATGCTGCTCCTCTTTAAGCCAAACAAACATGACCACTGATGTCTTGGGTTCAGGGCCTTTCCAACAACCTTTCAATAAAACAAGCTCAGCTGTGAGACATACAGGATCTCTCATGCTGGGCAGCCCCGCTGAAAATACCCTCCCTCCTGTTTCAAAGCCATCAGCTTTTGGTTCCCCCAGGAGAGCCAGCATTATCCTGCAGGGCTTATTTAAACTTGTTGGGAAGGTCTTGCCTTTTTCATGCAGTAGGTTATGTGACATTTAGGAGAACCTCACTACATATGAAACTGATTTTATTTGGCTTATCGATCCAAGTTTCAAGATGATGGCAGATTTTTGATATGGCCTGCATGGTGCTGGGCAGGCAACACCTGCAGCTCATCTGCCTGTGGCATAAGCATAATATGATGGATGCTGAGATGCCTGGGAGGCCTGCTGTGTTTTTCAGACTTTTAGCACTTTGCAAGTGACAGTAACCTGAAAGGTGAGAGGAGGCGCAAGAGAAGGAAGGACGGAAGGAGAAAGACAAATGAGGAAAGATGACAAACACATCCTTTACGGCTTGATACTGAAGTCCCTGACCTGTTTTTATTGACATTTTCTCTTCTTACCTAGCCTGACAAGCCAGACCCACATCAAGATGTTGGGTCTGGGAACTCACCATTGACGGAGCTCAATCCGAGGGGCGGGATAAACGGTTGTCTTTCAAATTCCCTCTGCACGCAATAGGATAGCGCTACAACCAGGCAGAGCAACGAAGAAGGTAGCGAAGCTAGTTGATAGATTAAACTTTTGCCGTAGCTGGTTGGCAAAACTCTGAACACATCTTCCTTTTTAAAGAATGATTTCAGTGCTGTTCTTTGTTCTTTTCTCAAAGAAAAGCTTAACTCCAAGTCTTCCAGAAGATTGCTGTTCCTAGCAGCAGCAGCCATAAGCCCGCCCACCGACTCTATACACGATGTGATTGGCCTGACCAGGGTTTGGTTTTTCCAGCTCGCAAGCCAACGGAGAGTTCCTAGACCCCCCATATTTACATAAATAAATGTAATTTGACCATCTCTAGTTTTGGTGTCAAACACTGATGTGATATTTTGATATAATTCATTTGTTTGTGTAGAATAGTGTATCCATTCAGGCTGTTGCCTATATATATATATATATTAGGGCTGTCAATCGATTAAAAAAAATTAACTAATTAATTGCACAATTTACTGTAATTAATCGCGATTAAACGCTTTTTTAAATTGAGACTGAAGCTTATAATAATGGATATTTAAATGCTAAATCACTTAACTTTGCAAATATGAAGAAAAAAACAAACCAGGAAAGGTTCTGCTAAGTTCAGAATGTTTAATATCTTTCAGAACAACAGCAGCAACAATTTGGCTTAGTCCTGCTGAAGGCTGCTGAAACGGCTAGAAACTGTCTGACTTGAGAGCAGATTTTTGTCACTGTCCCCGGCTGCTGTCGCCTGCTCTCGTCTACTTTACAGGCGAGGCGCAGTTCATCTCCAACGAGCCGAGCGTTCAGTCGGCGGCAGGGCAGTCGGGACTCACCCGGAAATGGCTAGCGGAATGAGGTGACTAGACTCAAAATCTGACGAAAATCTTCTAAACTGACCTTTGTTGATCTGAAATGAAGACAGATTCAGCAACTGCACGGCCTATTTCTCGCTTAAAATGTTTTCAGAAACATGTTTCAGTGAACTATTTTAGTACAATATGAGATCGTATTCTGAACGGCCGCCATGACAGTCTGGCTTTGGATTTCCGGAGAAAACAAACCCATGTGACGCGTTCGTCCAATCAGCTGCCGGTTTTCATTACTTGGGCAACAATACAGAGTAGCGCCGCCTGCTGTTATGTAGACGTATTACGTTTCTCAGCCGCCACATGAAGTAAACAAACACAGCTGCGTTAATTTCGTAAATTATTTTTAACGAGTTAAATATTATATATATATATATATATATATATATATATAGCATCAGCTTATAGAACTGTACTTTACTGAATATAGGCACTTTCAGTGCATCCTATTTTTTTAATTACTTCTCCTGCCTCTTAAATTGTTACTGGTCAGTCTCATTGTTCATTTTTTGGACCATCTTGGGAGGACAACTATGCTTTGGCTGAGACATTACTGCACCATTAACCCCACCCCCACACACCCCCCCTACCCCAGCCCCAACCCCCGCTCTCAAGCACTTTCAGTTCTGTATAAATGCATCGGAATTACTTCCAGGGGTGGTGGTGGTGCAAAAAGACCACTGGAAAGGCTACTTATTCTCTTAATGATGTCTTGTCCTTTTAAAAGTCCTCATCTTCATCCACAAAAGGATGAGTACGGCAGAGGAGCACCCCAGGGACTGAGGTCATCCCAACCTTCTCATCCCAGCACAGGAAGTTACTTTCTATGAAATGAGGCAGGACAGTTTGCATTAAAGTTGAATTTGTTGACAGGGGATGGGGGGGAGTGCAATGCCACATGCCACATTAAAATGATTGTGGGGTTGGATAAGTTGGCAGGTATTTGTGATTAGTTTGCTGCCCACTAATAGCTGTGGCAGTAGGAATACTGTAAAAATAATATTTATGTTTTTAAACAAGTGTGTTACGTGTCATAGTGGAATCCTTAACTGACAGAGGCCATAGATTGTCTTTGTGAATGGCCACAGTATGTTGATTGTTTTCATATATCAAAACTTGGCACTGTTAGCTTCATCAAGTTGTTAGAAATACAGTGTCTTTGAATTGAGCATTGTGAAAGGATTTAGGATTTTTTTTCTCATGGGAGTGTACAAAATGATAATCCTTCCATTGGCAAGCTAGGACATTAAGCTATCAACACCCATCACCCATCTGCAGAAATGAATTGTTGCTGAACTGAAACTTTGGACAAACAGTGGATTTTCTTTTAAGTCTAGATTTGTACTGCTAAATCTGAGGGAGTGAGTCACATAAGGCTGGTTTGAGGAGTAGTGCTGGCACAGTGGTAAAAAATATCACTGTAGGTGTACAATATAACGCTATTTCCCCCCCAATCCCAGCACCTTTGGGCTGCCTACAACCACACATCATACGGGTGAGGTGTAGTCAGTGATATACATGACATGCGTCTCTAAGGACCCTCTGATTTGTATAATATCCTTCAGACAAGGTCATAGCAGTGCCTACGTCTTTGAAGATAGAGGAAAGAGAACATGTTCCCCCTTTACTGTGCCTGTGGAATAGAACAAACGTGAGATCACGGTGTCGAGGGGCTTCCACTATTCAAAGTTGATATGAATCAGACATGAAACGATTTAGATAAAGTGATAGTTATCTTGATTCCTGGCGCCGTCCGTTGAATAGACAAAGTAACGCGTGTGGAAGCTGAATAGCTGTGTTTTAGTGTGAAATCCTGGGGAAACGTATCCATCTGGTGTATGAATAATTTAGATGGCTCAAGTTGGTTCCTGTTGCTGTTGTGTTTGCACTCAGCTTTCTCTCTCAGCTCAGCACCCCCACCACCCTCCCTCCCTCCTTGACATCACTCCTGAGGCTTGTTTGTGATGCTTAAAGGGAAGTTGGGCCACATGAGGAATCGTGGGGAGGAGAGACTCACTTTCCCTCTCTGCTGCGCTTTCTGTCTCCCTTCTTCTGTCTTTCCTTCACAAACCTCAGATAAACAGTTTAACACCCACAGACACACATACTCCTTAACACACACACACACACACACACACACACACACACACACACACACACACACACACACACACTGGCATAATGCATGAGTAGAGAAACTGTACATGTGCTCTGTTTTGAACGTACAGTACATCATGCACACCTTTGAAGTTTGAAAGGCTTGGATTTCAATAATCATCAAAATCTGATCATTTGCGTACGCTCAGCATTTTGTTAATAAGACTGGGTGTGACCGATAATAGATTTTTACGTGGCACTTATGAATGCATTATGCAGCACTTAACAGAGATGCATCAGAGTTGGGGAAAGTTTTTCTTGTATGGAACGTGAGTGTAGGGAGTATTCAAAAAAATGTATTCAAAGTGCTGAATTGCCGAAATGACCCCTTAAGCTGACACACGCGCATATAATGATCTCTCTTATACCAAATTTATATCTACAGATATATACCAAATGTGTCTGCAAAAAATCTGTTCCGACAAACACATGCTTCAGACACATATAACACAAAAACATGCAAATCCACTAATATGCCAGGCCAGCCATACTTGCCCTGCAATGATTAATTTATTGTAAAAATGCAAACATGCTCAGGTTGAGTTGTGTCCTCTGGTGTAATCCAGTCCCTGTCTTTAAAGGAACCAGTGAGGATGAGGGAGGAGACATTGAGGAATAGGAGGAGGAAAAGATGGAGAGGGGAGAGAGAGAGAGAGAGAGAGAGAGAGAGAGAGAGAGAGAGAGAGAGAGAGAGAGAGAGAGGGAGGAGGAGAAGGGGGATGTGACAGGCCCTTGGAATCTCAACCTCTCTCTCCTGGCGCCCGCACTAATCAACCCCTGTAATTTATGCAGAAAATATGATTTATATTTAATTTCACTACACTTGCATTGTTAATTTGAGATGTAATTAACGCGTCGCCACGGCAACTAATTTCTCAATGCCGTAAATTATCACCGCCTTTTCATCAAAATTCAGTTACTTTGGCTCCTGTGTGCAGTGTTGTGATGCAATTAGGTTACCAGGGCAACCCCAAACTGTTAATTTCCTTTTGTTATATTGCAGCAAGGCAGAAGTTTTTATACCACAAGTCATATTCACTTTTTTGGTGAACCGTATTTTTTTTTTCCTGACAAAGGGGGGACACGGATGTTAAATGATGCCTGTGGAACATGCTGCTCATGAACACAAGTATCCAAAACTGCATGCTGCTTTTCCCAACTCTTGTTATATTGTTGTGAACTGATTGATTGCTGAGACTTCTCTGCTATTGCAAGTAGAGGTGTTTCAAAGTTGTCCTTTGGGAAAGACCATATTTGTCAAAGGGAATCTATATAAATGAGAAATGTGTTCATTTAGGAGAGCTTGGTCTTTCTTCCTCCCACAGTCCCCCTTTCCTCTCTCTCTCACTTTCTGTCTCATATATACAAACATGCTCACACACACACCGCAGCACATTTTCAGTACTCACACTCCTTTTATTCCCCCAACAGTGACTGTGAAATGACTCAATATTTTAATCAACTGTATCTAATTTGCACTCCAGCAGAAGATAGGGCCACATGTGTGCTGTTGTTGCCCTGGCTGGCACTGAGTATGCCCACCGGATGCCTATGAGCCGCCCTGGATTGCCGCGCTTGCCAGTCTCTGTGGCCCACTCGACGCGTCCGTCTCCAATCCATCCCCCCTTAGCTAGTCTTCAGTGGAAATATCAGGTCATTGGCTGCTAAGCTCTGGTTAACTGCAAAGGTAATTAAATTTGTAAGCAGGCTTTTTGAATCTTTTTAGCCTCTTCGGTAATACCGACAGGGATTACAGCGTTTTTGAAGCACAGCTCTATTTTGACGGCGTGGCAGAATGGGGCCAAGTCCAGACAGGGTTCACAACAGACAAACTAACTGACTGAAAGACCCAGAGCCATGATGTCTTCTTCACCGTGGCTACACACGGGGACGAATATCAGGAAAATGGTATTACAAAGAGCAGCCCATGGAGCCAAATGGAATGATGCAGTTCTGCATTAATGTGTGTGTTATCTTTTTTTCTAAAATAGTCAAAACAAATTAATTTATTATTTGATACCGGCACCCTCATGTGTGGCCAATACATTTTCCGTTGTGTTTTATTTTAATTTTCAGTCATGCTACTGTACCATGGCACTGATCTGCCTCTTTATTGGTACAGAAGAGAAGGAGACAACTGTTAGGTGGGGGCTTTTTCTTTTTCTTCATATTACGATATTGTCACTGCTGACTTTAAACAACAGTTTGACATTATTTGCAAAGACAGCATCATATAAGAGGATTCAGCACCTGCTCTCTGTAGGGGGAGACCATGGGGAAAGCCCCAGCAGAGTCACTCCTTCAAAAGTCTGTTTCTCATAAAGTGACAAGGGCATTTGATTTTTAAAAACACCTTTCTGTTATCATTTTGCCTGTTTTGGAACATTACCTAATAAATGCAAAAGGAGTGATATTGGATCCTGTGTATGGCAGCTATTTAACTGTAAATGCAACCTCCAGTACTTTGATCCCTCCCAGTCTGATCTTTTAACTATAGATTCACTCCACCTCAGAGTTTTAAACAAGCTTGCACTTGCCTTATTCATGACACATGGTGTATATAAATACCAGGCAGTATGTAAAAACTCCTAAAATCTATAATGTATTTCATCATCTCTGAACACTACTCTGCACTATGTACTGTAGAGATTGTTTTCTTGAGGATAACATTAACAGCAGTACTGTATAATTCTGAAACAATGCAGCTTGAATGTTTTTTTTAGGCAGAAAGCAACTGTCAAACTTTGTCTAAATAACAATTAGAAGTCACAATGAAGCTCAACTGCATAATCAAAAGCAGTGTATAGGACATCTAACCTGTCTGGTATGTCTGGCAAGTCTTGCTTGATTAGAACAACATTGTCAAAATAGTCTTGCTATTGTCCTGGTGGATGCAAAGTACGTGTGAGGAAAGGTCATCAAGGAAGTTTTTATGTAACTCGCTCTGTAAAAACACTAAGTTGATTAGACTTGTTTATTTATTCAGGTCCAAAAGAGTATTTGCTTTTGTCGCATTTATTCCCATTTTGCCAGCACAAGGGGCCCTGGAAGACGAGTTACCAAGGAACACAAAATTTTAATTAGTGTATTTTAATCATTCAGGCTTTTCAAGCTAATCCACAGACTCCTGAGAATTCCCAAGATGCAGCTCTGTGCTGCTTTACCATTTATTGTTGAGTCTATTATAATTACTGTTAGCAGGTGGGGGCAGGGAGACGTTTATTATGTTTTTCCATCTTTATTATAATTACTAGAAAAAATGAAAGGATGCTGTTTCATTAAGTTTAGAGATGATGCCATTTTCCCCCTGTTTTTCCCCTCAATCTCCTTCCTGCCTTTGTTCCATAATGCTATTGTACTGGCTTTCATTCCAGGGCTTTCATACATTGCACAGCTTTATGAGAAAAAAAACAACAAATAGAGACGGATCTCTTATTAAGAACAGAAGAGGGGAAAGATGGTCTTAAAGAACTTAATTTCTGAGAGAGTTTTTTTCTTTTTTTCAAATCCAAGCAGCGCTCTGAGAATGAAGTTGACGCATCCTCTGAAACTCAACTGTTTAATGAAGTTGGACTGGGATCAGAACAGAAATGCAGAAAATAGAATATGTTTGCCTCTCACTCGTCAGTAATGAAAGATAAGAGGACTGCAGTAAATCGTTAAGCCCCGTGCTTTTTATGCTCTGCAGGGATTTTAGCATCTTCCAGAAATATTTTATGTTTGTCTGTTTGTTTAAATGCTATTTTGCCACTCCCCCTTCCTCTTGAGTCCCAAATGTGTGGCACTTGTGTATCTAAAACAATCAGGCAGCTGAAGTTTTGAACCTTATAAGTGGGAGTTTTCACTGTTAGATTTCTTTTTGTATCCCTATTTGAAGTTAGAGTAAACAGACAATCAACTTTTAGCACAATAGTCTTGCTTTTTAAATGAAGAGAGGCTGCATTTAAAACTGAATGTGTCTTTGTGTATGAGAAAGAAAAATATGCCAGCAGTTTCTGTGGATGCCATATGGATTGACTAGTTGATCAGAGCTTGTAGTATGGTTATGTTGGAGTCAACTACATCACATAAAACTTAACGCTTGCCATCATTTCAATGTCTGTCAAGGGCACCATTTTGGCAATGGATCTCATCAATTTTCTTAAGTGAGCAGATCTGAAGCTGTCACTTGGCTAGAAAGCAATATGCTAAAGAACTTTATTTCAGAATGTCATAAGACTTCCAGCTCTGCAAATGGACGCAATGCTGTAAGTCTTTATTCATAAACACCTGAAAGCTAAAATCCACGTGAAAAGAGAATTTGCATTTTGCTGTCATCGGGTACAACCACACAAATAAAGATTTAACAGTCATGAAGATCACTCAACACATATCTTTGCAAACTTTCAGTTCACAAAAGCAGAGTTTAAACAACAATATTTTACTTATTTATTTATTACCCAGCAGCGGTGATGTGACATTTATGTCTTATTGCCACAGGAGCTAAAATGGTCAAGTCACGACGAGTGCCTTTACTCTGAAAAGGCAAACAAGACAGATTCACTCAAGAGATAAACACTGGAGCTTACTTTGTACAGGACTGGGAGACTGTATTGGCATGCACACGTTATAATTTATGGTTGAGTGGTTGTATTTGATCAGATTTCAGAAGGATTCTCACATGTTGCACCTGCCTCAGTAAAACATCTCGTTTTATCACGTTTCATGATATGGTTGGTGTAAGTCTAGATTGTTGAGACAATTCTTTGTATTCACAACAAATAACTGACAATCACTAATATTTTAACCATAATATCGCATATGTGTTGTGAAACAATGTAATGGTAACTCCAAAATGTATGTTTCAAGAAAAGTCTTGCCACTAACTGTATGGACATCCAGTCTTGTGTTGGTGGATGACTACTTATTAAAACTACAACCACTCTGTTGCCATTCATATTGAAAGAGAAATAAGTACTCTTCTTCACAGAGAAGCTGTTTTACAGGTCCGACAGTACATGAACCAGAATGCATCGCATGTGATGCTTTCAATGACAAAACGTCTTCCTGGCCAGTTTAGCCGTGGCCACGTGTATCTGCCTGTGAAATAAGCTCTCTCTCACATTTGCCTACTAAAAACAAGTTTATGTTTTCCTGAGAAATGGGCACGCATGTAGTATAGATACTGCATGTCCCATTTCAAAAGACCAGATGAATATGACAATTTTGTGCACTTTGGAGAAGCAGGCAAAAGATCAAATTTCCCTATAAAGTGGCTTGTGAGCTACATTTATTTCATAAAATCCACTTTTTTCTTTCTGCGTTTTTCTTTCTTTTGGTTACATTTTGAAGAAAGTTTTAAGCTGAGCATTGTCACACATATTGGGACATTCCTTCTGTACTGGTGTTATCAACAAGATCCGACAAGAAGTGTCCAGCGAAACGTGTTTGCATCAATAGTGATTCAGTTGGCATTGTCAGGAAATTAAAGCACAGGTACTACTAGTTTGCTCAGCCTGTTGGTTTCCAGCTGTTTTTATCATCTGCAGTAGGCAAGCAGTATTTCTACTGGTGGTTGGCTGCGAGTCACTAGCCAGAAAGCAGCACTCTCTCTGCAGCAGTGGTTCTGATCTGCAGTGATGCTCCAAGGTGGCAACACATTTTTGGCCAAGAAACTTATCTGAGCCAAAAGTCCACAGTCTGAGACAAACTGTCCACCATTCATTGACAAGAATATCTTAGACTACTACAGCTGTCTAGAGAGATACAGGGAATATTGGCAAGCATTGCGGGTGAATGTAGACCTGCCACCTTTAATTAATATATTTAAAAACTAGATTTACAATCAGGATTATTGTCGGTAAAAGGCGCCCAAAGCTGGTCCCAGGCAAATCAGTCTTCACTCTTGTGCATGAGGTTTCATACTGCAGTTAGTTGAAAGTTATTGTTTTGACCTTTACAGCTCTTAAATCTGCCTCTAGGACTTGAAACTATCCTCTCTCAATCCATTTCTGAAATTCTTTAAGCTTCACTGTGTATTTAGCACCACATCATTGCTCTATTCTGGGATGTTTTGAGGGCAGAAAGGAGAGGAGAGTAAGCGTTCATCAAGTGGATATTTTCATGTTTTCATGAAAAATTCCACATCTTCTCATGAGGTGGCTTTCAAGGGAAAAAAAAAGAGATATATTTCAGGACAGGTCCGAGGAAAAAAATATTAATAGACCTTTGAAGTGTGAAAGGCCACCCTAATGCAATTATAGAGTCTTTGTGAAGTGTCAGGATTTTGGAATTATAAAATCTGTCTGGATTGGCAGCAGTAATTATGGTGGCTGAAAGGCACATTTTTATCATACCTTTGCTGATACAGTTTGTCCAATGCCCAGTCTTTCCACTCTGTTTAAGGGTTTCCTAGTTTTGTATGCCGGAGTTTCACCAATGGCTTTGTATGCAATGATTAAACATGATTTAATGTGTCTTTTAACAGGAAATAAATAGTAGCATATAAAGAAGTACTTAACTCCTCATTATGTAATGGAAAACAGCTTCTGTTACAGATGCCTTCATACTGTAACTGTCAAGCCAAGTGTCTCTTATTTTAGTTTTCTATGTAATTTCACAAGTGTTTCTCTAATGAAAGATAAACTGGGGCATCTATTGTTTGACCTGTGTGCTCTGTTGACTAATCTGTTAGTCATTGATGCAACAAGGGCTACACAATTAATGTTGTTACAAATGCAATTTTGATTCATGCAATCTGATTTTCTGACAATGCGCTTGCTTTATTTGCACATTAGCAAGGCTATTCGTACCAACTACCAAGTACTCTTAACAGGTCTTTGGGTGTAATACTGCGTACAGTATGTAAAAAAAAATTTACAAAACCTGCTGTGGCTCCAGAGTGACCTGTGCAAAGTCTGAAAAATTGCCTCAAGTGATGTCACTTGAGCATTGGTTGGGATTAAAGACTAAAGTGAAAATAATCTGGGGGTGTGGTTAAAAAGAGTAGAGGTCACCAGACCTCTGTAGCTCGCTCCTGATCTCTACCTAAACAATGTGTAGCCAAACTGCAGAGTAACACCACAAATCCAAAACATCATCATAAATATGCTATGAAGAAGCTTTGAAGGCCACAAAAAACTACCAGAAAATCCCTTCCGCTGAGCTACACAAAGATCCATAATGGTTTCTCTATACACAGTTTTGCAATACCCGCCAAGCTGACATACAATGTAAGTCATGACTCTGAGTAAGACAATTGTGATCCTTATTTTATCAGGAATTATGCACCAAAAGGAAAGGGAAGTGCTTTAAGAAATGGTGATGCAATGTCCTTCCTAATATGCCACTGTGAAAAGGTGGAATCTAACTGTATTAGAGGTCAGAATATAGTTGCACAGTTCTTATCCAGGTTCAAAAGACATTGCAAAGTATAAACTGCACAGCAGTGGTACAGTAACAGGACAGGCTTTATTGGACCGCTCTGTAGCGTGGCCTTGATAAGCTTTGTAGAATAATAATGAGTGCATCTGTTCTTCACACACAGACAACCAGGTGATGTTTAGGTTTTTGTATAATAGTAGGGCAAGTGTTTCCATTAGCATCCATGATGGGTCTCCTGGGGTTATTGAGGACAGAAAACCTGTATACTGCTTCTGCCTTTCCCCCCTTTTCTTAGCCAGCTTGATGTCTGTTTCACCATGATGCAATACAGAGGCTCTTTTCCCAGTCTGATCCAAAGGTCCATGTGCTTAGTTTGAGTGTGGCAGGCTAACCAGGCCTGATAAAAGTGGCATTAAACCATCAGACTTCTCCCCTCAAACAGCTCCCACGTCCACATCGTACAAATTACTACTCAATTTGGCTGCAATCATGCTTTTAACATGGAGCTGGTTTGGAGAGGAGCTTTTCTAATTATGGGCAATCTGTAAAAGATTGTTGTTGTGATTACAGCACAGACATAGGACCTAGTGCAGGGTACATAAACTAGACACCAGCACGATAAAAGCCCAAAAGAGAGCCTTATGTGTTCTAAATATCACATTTCTGTACTGTAATAGTCTTTCATAATCCTTATTTTATTTATTTATTTATTTATATCTTTTATTTTGAACATGTAAATAAAATAAAACATCCAAAAAAATAGTAATATAAAAAAAACAGTTAAAAAATAAAACTCCATAATTTCCAGTACTTAAATACTTCTATTTACACATTCAAAAAGGAGTAGGAAGAAGTAAAACTTATGTACTCCTACCCCTTTATACCTTTATACCCCTTTATACTTATGAAATAATATTTAGAGATAATGTAAATAGAGTCATTCAACAGTGAGTTTATTTATATATATATATATATATATATATATATATATATATATATATGTGTGTGTGTGTGTGTGTGTGTATATATATATATATATATATATATATATATATATATATATATGTATATATATGTGTGTATATGTGTGTGTGTTTTGGAGTTTTCGCATTAAAATATAGAAGAAAAAACAAATAAGCACTTTTGTTCACTAAAATGAACTCTCATGAACACTAAAATAAATTTGTAGAATTGAAGCATCTCAGCATAACCTACAAAAAGGCACAGTGATGCTTTATCAGGAGTTGCAATGATTAAACTCGGACATATTTCCTTTCAGCAATCATATCAAGAACAGCATAGAGACAAGATCGAAATATCCTAATTATAATTACAAAATTACACAGGGTACAACAAGGGCGTCCAGTCTGATAGTGATAATTACAGACATAAATGGCAATAAGAAATATGGCATTGTGAGAAACTCACTTTTGTCACTCCACCACTTCTCTATGGATGACTGTGTGTGTGACTGTTTCATGTACGTCTATGTGTCTGCCTGTATGCAGCGTTCTGTTGTTACTTAAAGGAGAATTTTGGTCGATTTTAACACGTAGCTCTGTTGTTTGTAAATGTGGAGTGCTGTCAGTAGCGAGAAAAACGAAAACAATCGGTGCTGCCTACACAGTGTTATCTTCCTGCTACAGTTTGAACCCAGGAGGCTGAAACGGGGCAAGTTTTAAACGTGCTTTTAGCCTCTTAACATGTTCAAAATGTCATTACAAGTGCCTACCCATGGGAAGTGATTCCTTCCAAGTGAACACAGTGAATCTGACTGCAGTAGATGTGAAAGAAATGCACAAAAGTCGTGCTGATTCAGCTCTGTTTAGTTCCGGTGTTGAGACGGCAAGACGAGTGCTTCGGGACCGTCTACAAACTACAACACCGAAAAGAGATACAAAAGTATTTTCAAAAATAGACATATGCTTATTTTTTAAAAGTAAGTGCTGTAGTACAACTAGCAGGAGACAAGTTATAATTGAGGTAAGTACCTTATTTGATCACACTACCTTATTTGATCATTAAATTAATAAATATTTTCGTTGTATCGCTTTTCGGTGTTGTAGTTTGTAGACTACGTGAAAGCACGTTTAAAACTTGCCCCGTTTCAGCCTCCTGGGTGTAAACTGTAGCAGGAGGATAACACGGTGTAGGCAACACTGATTGTTTTCGTTTTTCTCGCTACTGACAGCACTCCACATTTACAAACAACAGAGCTATGTGTTGAAATTGACTGGAATTCTTCTTTAAGCTTTCAGTGTCCTGATCAAGAGAGGTTTAGTGAGCCACCACCACAGCTTTCAAAAAAGACTTTGGATCCGTCTTGCTCTAGAAAAACTCCTCATCCACCCAAACCGCCACACGTGCCCTTCTCCTGTCTCCGTTTAGTACACAGCCATGATCCTGTGACGAAGGCTTCCTCTCCAGTGGAATACCATATGTTTCTAGTTAAGCCCAATTTCTTTTTCTCATCATTCAAGACAAGCATTTGCTAAGCCAAAAGCATTGAGAAAGCCCCACTTCTGCCATTCTTTTTTATCCCCCCCTCTGTGACATGTCTCAGAATATTTGAAATTGCTGAGGTTTTAAAATAATTTACATCCAGAACAAAAGAGCTCAGCATTTTTATAGCATTGTAAGTAATTTTAAGTTAATTCCGTAAACTTTGGAATAGAGTTCATGCAGCCACTAAATTGTGGTTGCTGTTGACGAACACAGAGGTCATACAGAGGGTTCCAGCATATTCATCAAAGGATTAGTGGGATATCATTTTGGAATTGCTTTTTTCTTTCCAGTGACACTTTAAAATGTGTCACTGATACACTGTGGAGGAGTTCAAAACAATTACTAATTTGGTTTAGGTGATTTTTATACCTTCAACTTTTGCACATTTACCCGTAACATTTCTGAGCAGCAACTGTGGTGTTCAGAATTAAGCAAAAGTCTTTAATAATCTTTAATAGTCTTAAATAATCAAACATGTCTGTTTAGAAGCTTTCAGGGGTACATTATGCAGGTAATTGCACTGCACGGTAGGAGTTGTAAGCAGCTACACATAAATATTACAAAAATCCTTTAGCATGTGAATTGTTTCTATGGGGAGAACTCTGTTGAACATTTTAAAAAGGAATGCAGCTTGTCATTAGTAACTGAAAAACATCTGTGTTATTCAAACTAGCCTTTCTAACTCCCACTATAGCAGCCAGTTCATTTCCTACACAGCAGGTTTTTTTTAATCCTTTTTCACCCATTACTGCTTCACAGCCAACAAGAAATAAGTGGTTTTCTTCATAATGTATTCAACAATATGAGCGTACAGTGGTGGTGTCACCTCCTTTTTTAGTGTGAATTTCCCCCCCACATTAACTGTAAGCTGTTATAGGGCCCAAAGGAGCTCAGTAGTCTATTTTCCAATGATGTTGTCAGCCATGTGGCTTACGCCCCTGAGAGGTGAAGGTAATCAGCCTTTTCATCTCCAGAGGAAGGGCAATGTCGAGGTCTTGGCTGACTCCATATTTACCGCCGTCATCCTCACCGTGTCTGAGCAAAGCTTCAGTCTTTCTTTACTGAATCTGTTCTACTTATGTGGACCATATCTCTAGTTGTGCTTTAGTATATCAAGATGTTTTTCATGATTTCCCTGTAAATGCCTTTTGAAATATGTGTGTGTTTGTGTGTTTGTGTGTGTGTGTGTGTGTGTGTGTGTGTGTGTGTGTGTGTGTGTGTGTGTGTGTGTGTGTGTGTATGTGTTTTGAGAAATATTGGATTGTTGTCTTTAGTTTTAAGATTAATGACACAGCTAAAGTTGAATCTAAAAGCCTTATGATGGGTCTTTTAAGTTTGTCATTCAATGAATGTTTGCTTTCTTTTTTGGATTACAAGCTTGAACTAAATTCAAGGATAAACTAAATTCAGTTTGGGTCATTGGGACACTGGAGCAGTTCTCGTTTTCACCTTTGCATTTTCACCTTTGTCATTATATCCATGTTTCTCTGTTAACTTCAGATGTAACAGACTTAAAGAATGGAGACAAATTTTTATGGTAAATGCTGCATTTGTGTTTTTCTATTGACGTGAATATACAGATATCGGCTCTTAAGCATAAGATCAAAACCCAATTTTAAGAAAAGATAATAACCCCTTATTCCCTCTTTAAAGAACAAATTTCATAAAAGGCTTTGAAATCACTTTTCTTCTGAGAGCACATCCACGTTTGCATTTCTTTTGTGTAGGTGTTGAAACAATTGCTCTCTTCTGTGCACCTCCCTAAAATAGCAGACGTACAGGGCTTGTAAGAAAATTAGTCAATTTAATTTCCTTGAGTAATGAAAATGTCATGCACCATTTAATAAAACTGCAAGAAAAAAAGTCTGTGTCTCACACATGGAGATAGCTAAGGCCCCATGGATTTGAAAGTTTGACAGTTGCCCCTTCTGATGTTTTCTCTGAGTTTTGTTTCTTTTTTCTTGATGTGATTTCAAATTAATCTCAACAGCTCGGATGTAAATATGAAAATGAGACTTGTTTGGTCTCCCCCAGACAACCCAGAGCACTGCTGGCTGAGGTAACCGATATCTCTTTCCCCTTTAAACTGCAAATTATTTTACGTTTATGAGTTTGTCTCATCTTCAAGGTCAAAAATGTAATTTTTGCTCTTTCAAAGGGTTATAACCTTAAAAGAGAACCTCCATCCTTGCTGATTAATGAGAGACTCCTGCATTTGATGTTTCAACGGTGACATTTTAAACTTTAAATATTTTATATGCATACCTATGAAAAAAATGAAGATATCCATTCATGTGGAATAAACTGTATTGCAGAGAAGAAAGGCTGGGCTGGGTATCATTTTAATAGAACAGTTAGAGTGCAATGGTTTTTCTTGGTGATTTTTATTTGAGGTTTTTATGTGTGCGCAAGCTGATTTAAAGGCACACTAAATCATTGGGGATGGGGAGTAGTGGATTATGCATTTAATCAAGGAGTAGGCCTTGGAAGAGTAGCTGGCCGAGTCACCAGGGCATCAATGAGAGGTTGGCTCTAACAGGGGGCCCTATCCTCTTTGTTCTTTGCCATAATGTGCCATTTTCACATCATTTGTAAGGGAAAAAAATTATAGAGCATGTCTTTTTGTTCCCACTGATCACTAGATTTGTGTGACCACTGTATGTATTTAATATAATACTTTTGTCATTAGGTGGCAATCCTTAAAGTCACTTAGATATGATCTGCATGATCAAGCTCTTACAGTAACATTTTAGCTTTTTGGACAACATAGTTGTTTTTGATTTATTATTGCAGATGTTCCACCTCATGCAGTTATTTACGTTGATGAAAGTCTGTATTCACAGTGACTTTCAAAATGAGTCGCATCATTTAAGGACCTGATTGAAACGGATGCAGTTAACAAATGTGTGCGGTTCTGTTTATACTAATTATTAAATACATATTCACACGTGAAAACGATACAGTCGGTGCTTATAGTGCGGACAGTCTATGTGGACCCTCAGGGACATGGGCGTACAATGACATTTATGTCACAAGACCACTGGCTGCTTTGTAGATGAGGAACATGTAATTTGAGCTTTATTGTCAGATTATCTTTGATGGCACAAAGTTATCTGAAGACACAAATGTAAAAACTACTGTTGGCTTTTGTTATAAACCAGTTAGTGATAGAGGTTTGAGTAGCTGTGGAAGAGCTGTTGTTAGATATGTGTTAGCTGTTTAGGATGTTAGCTCTTTGTCAGACAATGCAAACAATTTTAAGACGGGAACTTGTGAAGGTTGTTTGTGAGGATCATTTTCAGTTTCATTCAGTAATGAATTGATTTAGTTTGTTGTCAGTCATAACATTAATTTTAAGCATTATGACTCCCATAATGCATTCTGACTGTCAGGGCCTCATAACTGACCCATGGTAGTTTGTTAAAGTAAATGTGAATATGATAAAGTAAGACTCCACTTCGGCTTTTGTAAAGATACTCTTTTTAACTGCTGAAATATAATTATGAAATTGGAAACAATCCAAATAGCATCAAATAGTTTAGTATCAAAGGGGCGGAATTTCAGTGTGTAATTCTAATTTTCTATTCTGAAATTTTCTTTTTGTACTTTTCTCTTGTCAAACTGACACTGAAACGGAAAGCTTTACTAATTGCACCGTAAAGTTTCCACAAATCAGTGTTTGTCCTGGTTGTGTCGTCAGCCTTATCACAGCTAGCACACTGTCCCCCATTAAATTGAAATATTCTGTCAGTGGTTTTGTCTTTAGACATGGATTGGCCCGTCAAATGTTGTCATTTAACCAAACTGTACATTTTGTATAAAGGGAGTATCCATGTTTAAAATGTGCCTAGAAAACAGGATTTTTGGCCTACCGCAGAAGGTGTTGTATTTAATGTAGGTGTCTTGTCAACTCCAGGTATGTTAGCGTCCCTGTCTCCCAGATGTTCCCATTAACATCTTTGAAAACTAATATGTGTGCTTAATGCTTGATGACTTACTTTCTTACTGGCAAGCTTACTGTTTAATTTAAAAGTCACAGTGTGCTTTGTATGTCAGAGCTGTGCAACTGTCTCAGGTCTTAATCAGGATGGCTGCCCACAAATCAATGATGAATTTAGAAAGTAAATGTAAACACTAGCACGTGTAAGCCTTTATCTTTATATGAGGTAAAAACTACACATATCTGTAGATATCCTTATTACCAGTTTGTGTGTGACAGCTCTGCATGGAGCTGCATGTAATATAATGTAAAAGTCATCTTGTGTCCTAGATTTGGTCTTCATTTATGCAAAGACATTGTTGTTTTTTCCTGAAACATTAATTTGGTCAATTATACAGCTTAATGTCTCAATAACCTCCACTGTTCTTGGCTGTGCAGTTAGATAGGTGAAATATTTACCCAAAGAAGGATTTAAACAGGGACATGTTTTCTATAAGGGCATGGTTTGTTTTCTCCTCCTATTTGCTCCTGTGGGGGATTAATACTGTCAATCACATTGACTGACACCTCTCAAATCACACCCTTGCAGCAAAGTGGCTGATTTTGTCAGGGAGGGAATGGCGTTATCGGTAGAACCTTGTTTGGAGACTCACAAAACCGCTAAACCCGCAATTCATGGGAGATCTGTTTACAATCTGCACCGGCCATTGACTGCTAAACAGCCCGCGCAGATCCATCCTGGGCCACTCCGAGGAGGAGAGGAGCAGAGCAATTACATCCTCAAACAGCAATCTGAGGCTAGGTCGGGATGCAAACAGACATCAAGTACACACACAAACACTGACAGATTCAGACACAAGCAATACGTTTGCTCAAGACTTTGCAGAGTCTTGTTAAGCTTTGGTCATGAATATGTTTGGCCTATCTATTGCTCCATGTGTACTGTGCAGTACAGTCATTTTGCTGACGTGTAGCTCTGAGTATCTCATTTTACTTTCTCTCATTCAGAAGCAGCGTAAGAAACCAAAATCCTGAAACAAGACGCTACTATAGCTGAAATGCAACAAAACCTGCCATCAAATATTTTTCATGTTAAGCACTCAGATTTTTGGGATCATTGTGGATTAAAAAACAAAAATCTTTTGATAAAACAACCAACTCCATAAATAAACTTTGTCGTGTGATACTTAAACACTGGCAACAGGCAGGCTTCCTTTTTCATTTGACCAGATGTGCTTTTACACTAGCTGGCGTGACATAAAATATCCTAAACGTGCCAAATTACTTCTTGAAAACACAGTGTAATTATACTATCTACATTCATCCCGTCTACACGTATAAAACTGATATTTTCCTCTATGTTTGGCCTCTCGTCCACACGTAAACAGAGGTAGGTCCCTAAAGCTGAGTTAAAAAAAAAAAAAAAAAAAAAAAAAGCTTCTAAGGTGAAAATTTTTAAACTCTGATTACTGTCTGTGCGTTTGAAAAACGATGACGCCCATTATTGCTTTGTGTAATGAGCGTGCACCAGAAAAAACAACAATGGCTACTGCTAAGCAGCAACTCCACCTTGTCGTCCGACCCACGCATATGAGTCATTTTGGCTTTTCCATAGCACCTTGGGCCGTGTACCATAACAATGTTAAATAAATAGCTATCAAATTGGTATAAATAACGAAATGATTAGCTACTATTGTTTTACTTTATTGTTAATACCGCCAAAGGAAAATAAGCTTACTATGAATGCTCAGAATCTTGTTTCTGTGTTTTTTGTGTTCTAGAATGGACTTCCATCCATTCTATATATATCTATATTTTGTAAAACAACGCTTGTGTGGACAGAATCATTTTTTTTTATGAAAGGAAAATATCCGTTTTCAAAAATATCTGTATATGTCTAGACAGGGCCTCAGTTAGATAATTTCCAAACTATAGCTGATTTTCGAAGTAAAGGCGAAACACATGTCTTAAATATGGTTCTACAGGACAATTGTAATGGTATGCTAACGAAAGAAGTCAGATATCTCTTTTCATAGAATGGGTAGCTCAAATCAAGCAATCCGATTGGTTCATAGCCATGATTTTCTCTTTATATGCTGCCCTTGGGCGCTATTTTAAGGAAATATGATGTATCATTTCATTTTTATGCGGATGACACTCAAATTTACATGCCAATCAGTAGAAATAACCCAGCCGCGTTAAACTCTCTCCTGCTTTGCTTAGAGGAGGTGAAGGCATGGCTGGCTCAAAATTTCGTCTATTTAAATGGCGATAAGACCGAGGTCATTGTTTTTAGCCCGAGTGAAAGGTCCCAGTGTACAAGCCTAGATTTGGGGAGTCTTTCTGCTTTTAATTCTGCAGGAGTGCGGAACCTGGGTGTTCTTGTGGACCAGTCGTTAAAATTTGATAAACATATTTCATTGGTAATCAGTTCCGGTTTCTTCCAACTTCGCCTATTGTCTAAAATCAAAGGCTTTCTCACCGCGAGAACTCTGGAAATGGCGGTTCATGCGTTCATCACGTGCCGGCTAGATTACTGCAATTCACTTTATTGTGGTATATCTAGCTCCCAAATTGCCCGTCTTCAGTTAGTTCAAAATGCTGCGGCCAGACTTATTTTTAACTGTCGCAAATATGACAATATCACCCCTATCCTCAAATCTCTACACTGGTTGCCCGTTTGACAGAGAATAGATTTCAAAATCCTGCTCTTTGTCTTCAAATCTCTACATAACTTAGCTCCCGTTTACCTATCCGAACTCATTCAATCGTACACTACTACCAGAAGCCTAAGATCACACGACCAGGTTCTGCTGGTAGCCCCTCGTGCCAGACTAAAGCGGAGAGGGGAGCGCGCTTTTGCGGTGGCAGGGCCTCGTCTGTGGAACAGCCTGCCTCTAGAGATTAGAACAGCCCCCAACCTCGCTATCTTCAAGTCGTTGGTAAAAACCTACTTATTCTCATTAGCATATTGATTTCCTATTTGAGTTGTCCTTCTTTTGTATATTTGAGTCAGTGTTTTAAGGTTGCTCTTAGCCTTGTTGTTTTTATTATGTGTTTTACTCTCTGTCTTGCTGGTTTTATGTTTTTTTATGCTAGCTCTGTAAAGCACTTTGGTCTGTCTAGCGGCTGTTTAAATGTGCTATATAAATAAATGAACTTGAACTTGATATAATAACCATATACAACGGCTATGATTCAAATTCCTTTGCTCCATATCTGAGAAGAAAACGTTAGACTAACAAATTGATAGTTGGTGCCGTGGATGAAAGCTGTTCATCACCGCTTTACCTTGCCGTCTGACCTCCCTTTATGACGGGGAACTGAAGCCATTATCTATGCTCTCGTCAAAGCCACCAGACTTCTTTGACAAAAACAGCAATTTTACCTAGCAGAAAACAGGAGTTGCTGTTCTAATGCTGCCGCAACCGGTTAGTTGCTAGTCTACTGCTGTCTCGATCGGTTAGTTTGTTTATGTTATACTGTGCCTTTCTTTACCATTAAGCAAAAGAACATGATTATTTAAGCCCAGGGCCTGGTGTGAACTATTATGCTGTAGGACCAAATTATTAATTGTCATTCAGATCTTTGTACAAAAACAAATAAATTGAATTGAATTTTGGTTAACATTTTCCCGTAGACTACAAGATACAGCAAATATTTGCAGATGACAACATGAATCCTCAAATGTTCTAAAGACATTTTGTATAAATTACTATTGTTAGCCATGACAGGAAAAACATCACATCCCACCCTAATGCTTGTTTTACAGTATAAACATGAGCTATGAGGGAGACTTAAAGCGCCCATATTATGCTCATTTTCAGGTTCATAATTGTATTTAGAGGTTGTACCAGAATAGGTTTACATGGTTTAATTTTCAAAAAACACCATATTTTTGTTGTACTGCACATTGCTGCAGCTCCTCTTTTCACCCTGAGTGTTGAGCTCTCTGTTTTAGCTACAGAGTGAGGCATCACACTTCTATCCCATCTTTGTTGGGAGTCGCACATGCGCAGTAGCTAGGTACTGCGCAGTAGCTAGGTACTGGGCTACTAGCTAGAAGCTAACGCTGCTAGCGGTTAGCCACCTCGTTCTCAATGGCAAAAACACTGCTATAACACACACAAATTCACCCTAATCTACAAAAGAAATTGTATAGAACTATACATGTCCCTCGTCTGCAGGTATTCCACGCAAAATTGGAAGTGTGCCCTCGTTTAGAAGAAGTCTCCCGGCTAATCCTGCCTTGTACTGACCGAAGTTGGAGAAACCGCTAGCTGATGTGGTATTAGCTAAAGTGGTTAGCACACACCAAATGTTTCACCCGATGATGTAGACGGCCCTGCTGATTTTGACCAGCTCACCCGGAGACTGAAGGCAGGATACATTCAGAAACCCATATCTCACTCAAAACAGCATGGATGTTTTTTTTGTTCAAGTTTGTATGCGTGTGGAAGCACCAGAGACCCAAAATACCACCCCTAATCCCAGAAAAAGTGAGTTTTTCATAATATGGGCACTTTAAGCGTGCCTTTCCACAGAGCCAGTATATATCTGAAGAGCTGTAAATCCACAGAAAAACTAAACTGCATTAGATTGTAGTTTCCATCAGGTTTAAAATGGGAATTGATAACATATAATATAAAGATATTTCAGTTGCACTTTATATTATCAGAACCTTGACAGTTTTAGCACCATGGTGAAACAACTTCTCAGATACTTCCAGATCTGGATCCAAATGCTGTTCTTTGAACTAACATTGAGCCAAGCATTGTTTGCCTCACAAAGCAAGGTTAAAGGCTATAAAGATATCACAAGAAGATTAAAAAGCGTTAGAGGCGATGTCAGTAGATCATTTAATTTTGCCCACCCCACTGCTAGTCAGCATCTTTTTTTTGGTTGTTGTTAAAGGACATATGGTCTTTTAATCCAAAGAGGCTGATTGTTGTTTTTACAGCCCCGGAAGTGTTTGCAATTGGGGTGCACTAAATCATCGCTCCGCTCAATGGTATATAAAATGGCTAAAGGTTGTCCAATGGTGAACATGTAGTACATGTGCTTTCCTGTGCAGACAAATCAGCTACTCAAGTGTATTCCTGACTATTCTGTACATTGAAGGTTAAATTAATATAACAATATAGCAACGCATTTTGTTGGCACACCAACATTTTTGAGAACTTATTTTCTTGTGTTACGCGTTATGAAGTGCTGGATCAGTGATTACCGTTTTAAAATCCTGCATAAGACAAATAAGTCTGTTTAATACATTTTATGTTGAAGCAGTATGTCACAATAGGTGTCAGTCACGCTTTACGGTTCTTGAAATGTAAGCCTTATACTGTATAGTGCCTCGAGCATTAAAGCTTGAGGATGATGCAAACAGCTAAGTATATTGCTTCATCCATTAAAGGATTTTAATAGTTGAGTTACATTATTGATTTTATTTTACAGTGATAAATACATCAGTGATTGAAGGTTTTTCACGTCAAAGATGAATTGCATTAGTCTGCCATTTTAAGGAGTCAAAATAGAGATGAGACGTGTGAAAGCCATAAAATCTGTCTTTGTGATGCTTAATGTGGGCATTACAACTGTGCTAGTGCAGCCTTTTCACGGTATTATTTTAAAAAGCGGTAATGGGTAATCAGGATAATGAGCTATATGTAGCCTGAGTCTTTACACATTTTAATATGTTATCCAGTGAACAGTATATAAAGTAAAGTGCACCCAATATATCTAATGGACCACCTGAACATCAAGTAAACTTCAATTGAACTACAGCAAAAATATTAGTTTTCTATGGAATTTATATATTCACCTAAACTGTAGTGGGTAACGCTGTTCTCATCAAGCCAAAACAAGACATGATGCACTGTACTGCAACATAACAAACAAACAAAAATAAATACATCTAACCATGTGCATGTGATAATTTTTATCTGAATTTTGGTATTTAGAAGATTCAGAGTGAATGATGATATGTGACAATCAGTCACAGCAATTAGTGTTACTGTTAAGAAGCCTTTTTGTTTTCTCTCACCCATACAGAATGTCACAAATAAATCCTCACTTGCATTTGCATATTAATTGGATCTGAGACGTCAAGCATCTTTCATTAAGCAAAATGATCTGCATATTTGGAGACATAAAATAGTTTATTTCAATGTGGGAAAAGAATTCATTGAAAATTGACCACATATGGGATGTTAACTTTGGCTGATCCATTAACCCTTTACCCCCTGGCAGCATATTGAACACAAAGCAACAACAGGCTGATTAACAATGGGATGATGTTTCACAGACTCAAACAACGCTGCAGTCAGATGCAAAAAATAAAGCAGATGTGAAATCAAATGTTTATTATAAGGTTATTATTTGTGTTTTATGTACAGTATTCGTAACATTGTGACACTTTCAAAATCAATGACAATTTGTTAGATTTCTTAGTTGTGAAAAATGGAAAATGACAGTGTTGCTTTTTTGCCTTATGTAACTGAATTACTGGTAAGCTTTATTTATGGAATAAAATAGACAACCTGTGCATGCACAAACATGCCATATTTTCAAGCTTGGAAATTCTGTTATTGCCTAAATCATACTTGTATTTGAGTCAGCCGATTTATTTATCTTCTTTTTGGATTAGGCCCTGAGGGAACTGAACCCCTTGATTATCGAAATCCCTTGTGTCATCTGCAGTTGTCTTTCAAAGTTATTCTCAATAGCTCCAACTCTGCTCTACTAATTACTACAACAACCAACTTCCCTTAAAAGCATAATTTGAACATAACATCCTATTGTCTTAAGATTGTGTTCTTCCAGTGATACAATTCTCTTTCTCTTAGTGCGCTCCCTTCTTCAAAAGTAAATGAAATCCCAGGACAATAAGAAATGCCAAACAAAGTGGACAAGGGGGGAAAGATGTTGTTTGTCTGAAATCTTTGTGTGTCAGACACAACCATGCTTTGTTTGCTGTGTCTGTCAGCCATTCTAAAGGGAAAAGTGACATTGGTTGGTTCGATACGATTAAGGCTCACAGGCTGGTAATGGAAAGGCTGTGTATCGCGGGGTCTACATAGTTAGGGACTAGACTTGTGAATAATTTGATTAGGTTGCAGGGGAATATATCTGGAGGATTATGTAAATGACGGTGCCCCAATGCAGAATTCTTTTGAACTCTTCAGAACTCACATCTGCCGGGGTCGACAGCTAGACAGGATGGCTGGCTTCTTGTAGCCTGATTCTTCTGTGTTGGAGGAAGGTGTTTAAAGGTCATTTTCAGTACAAACAGACTTGTCCTGAAAGACCTCTCTATTCTAAAGAACTTCAATTTATTTTTTGTTGATGTCCATGCAATTATCATTTTCTTTGAGTCAACAATAGCTGAGCTTAGGACAATTATTGTTGTATACTAATTAGCCAGACTGTGTATGCGCATGTGTCGCCAGTAACCTCTCACAAGCACTGTATATATACACACTGGAATAGCTTTGACCTGTTTACAATATATTTAAGGTTATATCTGCCTCTCCCTCTGTGCCGTCTGATTATGAGATTTTCCCCCAAGCCTTATTTGGTGTATTTCTGGGTGGGGATATGTTTGTGTTGAGCACTATGGCAACCAAAGTCAAGGTGACCAAGAGCATGTTGCACACATTAGATTACCAGAATAGAGGCAGGAGACAATGCAGTCAGCACAAAATACCATGTATCTGCAGCCTGATTGTAGGGATTTCAGAGACCATCCCTGGGCTTGCTGTGGATTTATTGTTTCGGTGAGTCTGACCACTGCACTCTTAGCTGTATGAAAGCAAAGCAGCTTGTGCAGTGGCTTCTGTATATACTGTGTGCCTGGTCACAGACACTTTAACAAAAGCGGACAAGTGGATATTTTGGCTTTATGTGGATGGTAGTTGTTTTAATGTTCCATCAATAGAAAATGTTTCTGTGAAGGTTTTTTTTACCCTCTTTTAAACCATACAAGTAACATTTGAGAGACCTTGTTTAAATTTTCCCTTAAGAAAATGTTATCCATATTTGTTTTGTTGAAAGACCGATAGTGTAACAACGTTATCACTTCAGTTGTATCATAATTCATATCTTATTTAAAAGGCATTTGAATTCCACTCACAGTAACTCCATTACACTGTGCTGAGGGGTGTTCTGAGCTTATTTGATCAATCTCCAAAAAAGCTGAAATGTTCTAATATTAGCAGCTGGTTGAAAATCTGGCAGGCTCATTGCAGCACATGTTAAGTAACTCTGGCAACTTATGCATGCTTGTGCACTGTGGCTGCAAATGTGTGTTTGGGCCTTCAGAGATGAAGTGTTTAGGCCTGCTCTGCAGAAACTGAGGCAGAAGTGCCAACACAGTAAAAACTTAATCACTTTGGCAGGCCGTTTAGTTGTGGGGTTCAGTTTCACTCAACAAAACATGAAAAAGAAAACAAGCAGATTTTAACAGTGCTTAACCTCCTAGTTTATTGAAACTTCCTTCCACATGTGAACCCCCATACTGTGATGGATATGTGAAATATGGGGAATGTCTGACTTGGTGCTTATGTGTGCTCTCAGTCAGTTTCCTATCTGAGAAAAGCTGAAGTCCTGAAATATTGACTGAAAATAAGCTTGACAAAACCTCCCACTTCCCCTCTTTGAGATTTTTTTTTTTTTAATTCCCAGGAATGTATGAAGGGCAATAAGCGGTTACTTCACCAACAGGAAGGATGATACATGGACATACTGTAATTATGTTCAAAGATACAGATTCAGCCCAGTTTTTACTTGTAAAACTTGAGCAATCAGTTTTGGAATCTAAAAGAATCCTCTTTTGTGGTTGTCATGTGCTATTGAAAGAGTCTGCTTTGCCCCGGCTTGTGACCACTTGTTGAAGGGGTTGGGAGTGATTTAGGGAGGGCAGCTGGATAACAGAGATTTTATTTATCTATTCTGAGAGCCCTTTATTTTTGCAAACGGTTCTCAGCTTGCAGTTGCTGCTTCCATGACTTTGTGGCAGATTGTATGAATTGTCTAAAATGACTATGACTAAAGGGGGGAACAGCTGACCGAGTGAATGTGTGAAGAAAAGTGAAGAAAATTAGAGATGTTAACCAGAGGGCAATCTAGATTTCTGCAAGTGCTGCTTAAAGATTTAAATGCTGTTTCCCTTTTGCTCAGTTAGAAGAGAAAGGAAGGGAGGGCAAAACATTTGACAAAGGTCAGGGACTGGGACATGGGAAATGTGTTTTTGTATTTTGACCTTCATGCAGGTTTGGATTCAACATATTCGTATTGTCATGTTCTAAATGAAATATTTTGATCAAGTGTTCCACATGTTGGATCACTTTTTAAAGAGTTCATGACATAAGAGTCACTAGAAATTAAAACTTTTTTCTAACACTGCTTGGGTATTTAACACTGTTTCTCACGGCTTTGTGAAACCTATCCAGGCATCTGAATATGTTATTGTCTCTGCCGCTACGTGTGTGAGGATGGATATAGAGGCATTATTACCCAGGAGAGGTCAGGGGTCAAGCATTAAGCAAGCTGCCTGCTTGGATCCCTGCATTAGATATTTCACTCTATTGGTCCAGGAAATACTCCTGTGTATTTTCTAAATAATCAAGGAGTCCTTCAGCGTTCATGTGAAAACTGATAAATAAACACAAGAGACTGAGATTAAGAGGAAGCATGACTGCAAGGAGCCCACAGTGCCAAATTGAAGATTTTTCCTCTTAATTATAGATCAACAGACTGGTCAAGGCCCTGCACAGGAACAGGAATACCCTGTTGCTCTTGTGCACCTTTAGTCTCATTTTCTTAGTTTGATAACAATGTTGTTTGACCTTCTACATAGGAACAGTTTGTTTTAACCTCATTCCTCTAAAAATGCATGAAAACAATGGAACAGGCTGGGGTAGGAAGTCACATCTCACCATATCAAAAACAGATTAGAGACTGAAGAAAAGGCCACAGTACATGAATGCATGAAAACAAAATGAGTGGCAATAAAAAACATACAATATTTTTTTTCCCAGTAAATGTTTAACATTAATAGTAAATGTTTTATTAATGGTTCTGCTTCTTACTATATACTGATGTGCTTATAATGGACATGTACAGTATGTGCTAATAAAGGTTGAAACGCATTTACTGACTGTTTTTGTTAAATGTCTATGGTGAATTACACTAATTTTTGTATATATTTGCATTATATTTATACACCTCATACCATGAACATTATTATTATTATTATTATTATTATTATAAGTAGTAGTAGAAGTACATATGAAGCCACCTAGAATTTCCAGTGCCTCCGTGCTGGGGCCCAGGCAAATCCGTGACCGATCCTCGCTGGGACTGTGGTCTGGTCTCGGCTTAAAAGAAACCCCCCGTGACTGTGTAGACACCAGTTGCAATGGTTTATCTATCCACCAGGAGGAGCAGTGATTGTGGAATCTGAAGCGGGTTACTGATTATACCAATATATTCTTTCTATTTGTATTGTATTAGTATTGGTATAGCAGTAGTAGTGGTAGTAGTGTTTCACAGTCCTTAAAGTAGGCTTGGGCCAGTGTCAACATTTTAAAACCGGTTTGATATCAAGCCTAAGCTGTGTTAAGTCCGCTTAGACACAATATTTTGCTGAATTAATTAACTAAAGTGTCCATAGACCTAAAATCCTGTATAATAAATCCTGCTACTGATGCCGTTACAACCCTTGACCCCGCGACTGAAACCTGTGAGATGTTTATGAAGTTTTTTACCAATAAAATTGCTAGAATTAGATCACACATCACACCTACACACATTGACCTGTCAGAGCTACTTTATCCAGTTAGTTGCCTCCAGCTATTTCAGCCAGTATCATCCTTCCAGCTGTCTGATGTGGTCTAGCATAAATCCCACTTCTTGCCCCTCTGACATTTCACCATCCTGCCTTTTCGTAGAAGTTTTTGACACCATCAGCGCCTTCATTTTGGCTATAATAAACAACTGCCTAACACATGGAGTTGAGCCATCTGCTTTAAAAAATGCAGCTATACAACCGTTTTTGAAGAAACCAGATCTAGACCCCAGTGACCAAAATAACTACCCATATCCAAAAACTACCATTTATTTCCAAGATCTTGGAAAAGTTGTTTTCACCCAGGTCTCCTCCTAATTAAGTTAATTCAATATCTTTGACAAATTTCAATCCGGCTTTCGTGCTCTACATAGCACAGAATCTGCTCTGCTTAATGTTTACAAGGACATACTCCTTTCAGTCGATACCGGTTTCTGCGCCATTCTAGTCCTGCTTGACGTAACTGCGACGTTTGACATAATAGACCATGTCATTTTTTTAGAACGCCTGGAGAGTGAAGTAGGTTTGAAGGGCCCAGTGTTACGATGGTTCGCATCCTATCTGAAAGACAGAACATTTTCTGTCACCAAAGGACACTTCTTCCCCTGCTCTCTTCACATGCGGAATCCCCGAAGGTTCAATATTGGATCCTCTTTTATTCTTATTATATATGCTTCCCCTTGGCTCTATATTTGAGAAATATAACATTTTGTATCATTGCTATGCGGACGATACACAACCTTATAGCCCGGTTACTGACATGATTGTCTTAGTGACATAAAATGTTGGATGGTGGCAAACTTCCTTCAGTTAAATGGAAGTAAAACTAAAGTAATTATGTTTGGCCCAACTACCTCTGTTGCCAACTTAACCAATGACCATGGCCCCCTTACTGCAAACCTACACGATGTAGTCATAAATCATGCTTTTATTACCTCTCTGCTTGATTATTATAATTCTCTGTATTTTGGCTTGCCCCACTTCACCCTTTACAGACTCCAAATGGTTAAAAATGCAGCAGCAAGACTTCTAACTGGCACAAGGAGAAGGCAGCACATCACTCCTGTTCTAGCTCACCTGCATTGGCTACCAGTGAAATATAAAATCAATTTTAAAATCCTACTGTTTGTTTTTAAAGCCTTGAACGGACTTGCGCCACAATATATCGTGGACCTGCTAACTCCATATTCTGCCCCCAGATCACTTAGGTCATCCTCAACAAACTTCAAATCTAATTTAAAGACCCATTTTTTTCCTTGCTTTTAGCAATGTCTGAGGTTGCCTGGCTTCTGTCAAGCCACCTCCTGATCTGTCTTTTTCATTCCTTATACTGCTTTTGAGCTATTGATGATTTAATTGACTCTTCTAACTTTTTTCTTTTTTGACCTTGGTTTTACCATGCAAGTTGTTTTATGACGTTGTGTTTGTTACAGTAGGCTATGTACTTTTTTTTATTTATGTAGCCTGCTGTTGTTTATCTATGTATCGAGGCATACTTAGATACGTAGATTTTCACACAGAAGCATAAGTCTTTACCTGCAGCACCCTTGGGTTTCATGAAATGCACTACATAAATCAAAATTATTATTACGTTTGTTGCTACAACAAACTCTTAATGCTTTAGCTTGTGACACGATACAAGTAAGCTAAGTTACAGTATGCAATTCTCTTATTGTAAATGAATGATTTTCTCTCTAGGCAAAACATTCATCGCAACAATATGACCTCCCGGTAATGCTAACTCAGTACTACAGTGGACAATACAAACACTAGCACTTTTGTCCAAAGCGGCCGCTAAAATCAACACAAACTGAAAGTTACAAATAGCCACTTTAAAGTTATTGTCCGTAAGATTTTTAAATAAAATATGTAGAAAAGTTCCAGTTTGTTCAGGTTGACAGAATGTACAATAGGGAGTGGGAATGGCTTTCAAGACGTATCTCTTCTGAGGAGTCCAATATGTCCTATGGCATATGTTGAAGTGGATATACTGGTGATTTGGGTTCTTGGAACAGTGGAAAATGTTGTCCAAAACCGTCTCCCAAATAATTGCGTTTCCCCTCAGGGCTCAGCTCTCGTTCCCATTTCTTTAGTTCCCATTTAGTTCTCCTATGGATATTTGCATCAAATTAGCATACATCTTGGACACTAATCTTCTCACAGGAAAATCAACAAACCATTTAATGACTGGGTGCACCTCAAGACTGTTTTCCCATGGCACTCCATAACATTTTAATGCTGATCTTAAGCGCAGATAAAAGTAGAAGGATGTCCTGGGGACCTCAAAACTAGCTCTCAGGTCTTCAAAACTCAACATACCTTTCTCATTGAATAGCTGGTCAAGTGTGATATACTTTAAGGTTAGGGAGGGCCAAGCCTCCCGTGTTTGTGGTACGTTGCAGGGTAGGGTATTTTAGCCTACGTTGTTTATTATTCCAAATATACTGCCGAATCAAGGTATCAAGTTTCTTCCAGAAATGTTTTGGTGTGGATCTTTGTACTAAAAATTCACACGAGGAACTATGTTCATTTTAACAACAGCAATCCTGGACAGTAGTGATGACGGCAGTGCAGACCAATTGGCCAGATCCCTTTGAACACTACTTAATATAGTTTCATAGTTGTCCTGGACAACTTGCTGTAGCGATGCATGTATGGTGATGCCCAAATATGTAATTTTGCTTAGGGTTGGTATTGTAACACTAATGGCTGATGTCACATGTCTGTTGTTCAATAAAAGAAGATTAGATTAATTCTAGTTAATTTTATAACCTGAGATTGAGCCAAATTTGTTGAAGATCTTAAGAATTTTTGGGATAGAGTCCTCAAGATCAGAGATGTACAACAAAATATCATCTGCAAATAATGATATTGAGCTGCTATTGGATTTAATATGGACATTACAGATTTTATTTTGCCTTATGGCTTGGGCTAACGGTTCAAGCAAGTAGCTTCTCGATAAAGCGCTCTAAGCAGAGAGCCAAGACTTTGGAATAAAGAAATTTGAGCAATCCGTAAGATCTTTGCCCTTTCTCTATGGCTGAAGTTAAAGCTTGTAAAATGGTAGGTCCTAATATGTCAAAATACTGTAGAAGTTCTGATGGAATTCCATCCAACCCTGGCGTTTTCCCTTTTTTAACTGTTTATAATGCTGATTTAAGTTCCTCTAACGTTATAGGTTGCCCCAGTTCTTCTGCCTCCTCTGTGTCAGGAAGAGGGAGGTTTAGTTCTTTTAGGAACTCCTGGCACTATGTCAGATCTGGTTTGCAGGAGGACTCATACAATTTTGAATAGAAGGATTGAAAAGTGGCGCTGATATCCTTAAGATTTGTTGAGATACCTTGGTCTGTGCAGATGCTGTTGATAGTAGCTCTGGATTCGCTCTGTTTTAATTTCAGAGCAAGCAATTTATGTGGTTTACAGCCATTAAAATAATAATTTTGCCTCACTCTGTGCATTATAAATTCAGCTCTCCTTCTTAGCAGATCATTTAGCTCTGTTCGACTTGTGACTAGAAAAGTATGTGTAGATTTAGAAAAACAAGTCTTAAGAGACTGCTTTAAAGATTTACAGAGTTCTTCCAACACCGCAATCCTTGCCTCTCTTTTCCTCTTCAGGTTGACCGCGAAGGAAGATGTGAAATCTTTCATCCTATGTAGACGAAACAAAGGCTATTTTCCTACTCCTTATTGTGGTACATATAATAGATATCTGAGGTCTGAAACTTCTTATGCTAAACAAGAATGGTGTTACAAAAACCCTAGAGCTAGGTCTCAACCAGTACAGCTATCAATTCTGAAATAAACTATGTGAAAAACACACTAACCTGGTTGGAGTAATAAACATAGATTATAAAATGGACAGTCAGCATTTATCATGTTTTTCCAGTCTGGTTAACTGTTAACAAACATAGATTATAAACTGGATGGTCAGCATCCATCCTGTTATTCCAGTCTGGTTACATGTTCCTTTAAAGCTTGGTGACATAGTGACAAATTCAGCCGGTTAGCATGAAATCAAACTGGACCGGACCAGTGAAACTGGCAATCTACGCACATTTGTTCAATCTATGGTCTAAGACAGTATAACACCTATCTCCCAAAAACGAAAAATGTGAGTGCTAAAACTGTCATCAACTATAAAGAACTGCTCTATAGATAACAAATTTTAGAAGATGGTATAGATGACACTGAGAGCACCCAGGGGAATGTTTTGAGTGTATGGGTACATTTCTGTTTCAGAACTGAGAACAGTAAAATAGAATATTCTCATTTAGGTATAAAAAAAGATTTTGTGGGCCCACAAAATCTCCCATTTATTATCTTTGGATCAGCTCCAGACTTTAGACATGATGACATCACAAATTTGGGACTTATTTCTCTGGTTTACAGCTTTGAGAAAGAGTAGCTTGTGTTAACAAATATTGATTAAATTCTCCTAGGCCATGGAAATAATTAGGGTTGTTAATGATAAACTGTTAATCAACAATAAGAATTTTGACCGATTAATACTATTAGTTAAATAGTATTAAATAGTAATAGTAATGAAATGTAATGAAAATAAAGTAATGAAAAAAACTTTTTTTGCATTGGAAAAGATGTCTCAACTGCTAGTTAACTTGCAAGCAAGTTGTTTTTTAAGCCTTTTTTCAGCTAAGTTCGTGGCTCTCTGCTGGACAGTGCTCACTGCGGAGAGAGCTACGTGACACATATGCCGCTATATCGATGAGGACTGGTAGGTAAAATCTAATGTCCTACACACAGAGTATGCCAGGCAGACACACAACTGACAACCTCTCAGTAGATGCAGTGGAGACAGGCTCGGAGACGCCAATGGCTGAGGACATTTACCGGTCGTGCGGATGCGCAAGTGGTTGAAGGAAAGTAGCTGCATGTGTCCATGACATACATGGAATATTGTGGCTGCACAACTGGGACAAGTCGACGCTGAGCGTGTGGAAAGTACATCCGAGCATCCTGGTCGGGTGAACTGGGACTCTGTCGCCTGCTTGTCAGTTAATGGCTAATTATCGGTTAACTAGGCTCGGAAATCGGTCAACAAACTTATCTAAATAAGCATGCCTAGAAATAACATGTTGGAATTCTTAATTTAGGTGGTGTTCCTCTTTAAGCTCTCCCTTTTATCTGATCAAACTCCCATTTTATGAAAATTCCTGGCCTGCCTCCTGTTAGAATCTCTAAAGAGGGACAAAGTTAGAGTAAGCATTATCACACAAACTCAAAATAACCCCAGAATTCAGACAGTGCCTTATTAGGACATGGATCTACAATGGGAAGGAAGTGAACAAAAAATATATTGACAGGCCAGTGTTCTTTTGAGTCCCGGCACAGGACAGCATAACCTAAGATAGAGTTTTTGGCTGTGGGCTTCACTTTGACAACTATTTAAAAAGGTTATTATACTTTAAACTGGGTTTAGTTGTATAAGTTTAGGTAAAATGATGTGGGACAATGTACTGAGCACACACAGAGACTTGTGTCATTGCTTCATGTTTATAGAAGCACATCACCTGTCTGATTAATTGAATAACTTCCCTTGTAATTGGTAGTGAAGCATAGTATTGAGGGTTTTCCTCCACAGGTCTCTCTTATATTATAGGTAGATATTAAGGTTTGAAATTGCTCTATACTCACATGACAGTTTAACTACAGAACTGTTATACAGTCAAGTCTTAGGTGAAAACCAGACAAATTAGTTCAACAAGTTAACTACATTGGAAACCACACAGACTGTCCTGTCTGCTTATGGATCCACTCGGTAAAAAAGTGCTTGTCTGTCCCACAACATACCTCACTTGTGTTTTGTTCTATTTTTGACCTGATTCTGTCCTTGAAAAGGACAAGAAAACTGACTGTCTGGGGGTGTGTGCTTACGTGCATGTGTGTGTTTGTGTGTTTAACAGGGTGGAGTGTATGGCGTCACAAGTGCTTCAGTTTAGGAAAAGTGACACTTTGCCTTGAAAGACTCTTCGGGGCAGTTAGATAAGGAATTTAGTGGCTTTATCACAAATGCCACTATTTAATTTAAAAGGGTGAGGCACTTAGGATCTGGCACCGGTCTTTCAGTCTAGTGATAAATTTGCAAGAAAGTGGAAAAGATTGGAGCCTGAGAGCAGATTAGCAGGATACAAATATAGAAGTGACATTATAGTGGGTATTAGTCAGTTGCTCCTCTGAACAAGTGGCTGGTTTCCTGATAGGCCTGAGAATGGGGCCTGACTGCAGGCTGTGGGGCCAGGTTTCTGGACATACTGTGAAAAGACTGATAGTAGTAGTAGTTTGAAGTTTGATCTCTTTTTAAACACCTAAAGCTCATTCATAAAGAATATTCATAGTATATAAGCAAATCAATATAAAACTCAAATTAGCTTTCATAGCATTGTAACAAAAAATGAGGCAATAGCATTGTAAATTCTTTGTTTTGCTTTCTGTATCGTTATGCTACTTGTTCCTGGGCACGAGTGTCAGTAATCTGTTGGAACTTAGAAAAGCTTAAAATTATAACAATCTAATTACAACAAACAATAGTCAGTTTTGGTCATCAATTGACTTTGAAATTAATCATTTCAGCTGTAAATGTCTTTTCAAAATCAAACACATACTCCAATCAAAAAGACAACTGAGTTTAACTTTTACATTAGCCTGTTAACTGTTAATACATTACCCAGACTTGACAAATTCAACATTTCTATTGCAAGACAACTGCTACGCTAGCTAAGTGTTCAAACTAATACATTGTAGGAAAAATATTTTGTGTTTTACATAGGGGTGTGCCATATCATATTGTTCCTGATCATACTGGTATCATTTTTAATGTCATTAAAAAAATTCACATTGTGATAATTGCAATAATCCGACTTGTTGACGCAATGAAATTGTATTGTCGAAACAACGAAAAGTACCAAAACTATAAAAACTACAACACGCCCGACAACACAGTGTAGCTTAGTGGCCAGTAACATGCAGCTAAAGACACAGAAAGTATTGAAAAATGCATGAAAAGTCAAAGCAGTTAAGACCCCAAAGAAAGAGCCATAGATCTTTCCAAACAGATGCACTTTGTTATGTAAGCTCAGCTCCCACTCCATCTTGTCTCTAATGTCATACAGTATAAGCTGTCTGTGTTTATATGCTCACACCCCGCTTTTGACTTAAAGCAGCAAGTTCACACCTGTTCTCTGTGTCGTTAAATAGCACTCTAGGAAAACAGTGGAAAATGAAGTAGGTGAGGAAAACTGAGAGAAAGTTCACTCACTAAGGAATATACTTACAGTATAGAGCAACTCGCAATGGTACTGTATCTAATAATATTATTGATGAATGGATATTTCCTGTAAGCAACACCAGTTTTCTCTTGTCCTTTTGGTCATTCTCTATCAGTAAGCCAACATTTTCCAGAATTTCTATCTTTATTTTCCTCTGATCCTGTAACATACATTTTTATTTTGTTACTAAACCTTTCTTTTTTCACCATTTGTCTCCATCTCTTTCTCTATCCCCCCTCCTTTTTTTGCAACAGTTGTGTGTTCTTCTTGGCAGTGCTCCATAGTCTGTTTGATGTGGTTTCCAGAAGTCCTGAACTGCAGTCCCTGGCCACTCTTTCTGTCATCAGTAGACCTGCTGTCTCTTTAGCCTCCATTGACTCCTTTTAACCTCCTCCTACCTTCCTCACATCGAAGCAGCTGCTTTCCCTCCCGTTGCACATATCTGCATGGAAATTATCTGATTCCCATTATTTGGTGGTAAACTGGATTTTGCTGTGGGCTGCATACACAAACGTACTCCTGCAAATACAGTTTGCTCTTCAGCCGAGCATACACTACATTGCCGAACATCTTCCAGGCTCTATTCCAGGCACTAAAGAAAAATTAAAGAAGGGTACCATTTCCCTGTTGTAAATATAAATTAGGGAGGCCTAAATTTATGGTTTGCTTTTTAAGTCATGAGCCACCAAAGACATGTGCTTTTTCCATCCCAATAATATGTAAAACTAGATCAAAGTTAATCAGCTCTGTTCAACCCATTTCTTCCAGCGACCTCTATACACTGTAATTTGAGTGATAGAGGGGGGGGGGGGGGGGGAGAGGTGTAGTAGAGCCAGCAAGATAGTAACTTCAAAGAGGGCCTCGTAGAGGACAGTCAGTGACCCTATATGGGCGCCTTTACTGCATATACCAGCACGTTTAAAGGGAAACTGATAGGCAGGTGAAATATCTGCCACTTACAGAAAAGAGGCAGGGACTAGGGAGGGCAGACAGGACAGAATGGATATGGATTGGGTCACAAGGCTGACGAGGCCTTCCTAAGGAAATGAATATTCCTTGCAAAGTACACTTGGTGACACTTAGGTCTAAGGACAAAACACAAGAGCAAAGGAAATCCATTCCTCACTTTTATTTGGCATACAAAAGCACTGGATCATAGTTTTCTTTTCCATCACATAACACCTTACACGGTATATTAGGCTTTTTATGATGACATTACTATAAAATATGCTGTGTTGTTCTGACAACATTTATTGTATTATGATTTGTAGTACCAAGTAACAAATGTAGAAAAATCATTCTTCAATCTCTTAAATTTAAGGTGTATGTTTGAAACTGAAAAGTATAGGGATTAATCAATCATTTTTTTCCTTTTCTGAAGTGTATATGTATCTACTGTCACCCCACCAGCGGAGATGCATATTATTATTGTGTGGACTTCCACTTTGTATCAGATGAAGGCGATGCGGTGGAGGCAGAGCTAAACATGCCCAGGGGGCTGGAGTGAAACCGGTGTCTCATTTTCAGGGGCAAACAAACATACAGGGAACAGACATGGCTGTCACATCTCCCTTAACTCCCCTGTCACCCCCTAGGGCAGTGGGCAGGGGCAACCTCTGCGCTGTGGTGATGCCTTGAAAAATCTACATGTACTCATGCAGGGACAGAAATACATGAACAGACATACACATTTACAGTACACAAATACAAAAAGCATATGCTATGTCTGCCATGGCTGCTGTACAAACTTTCTTAAATACAGCAAAAACCCTCTGTATTGTTAAACCTTAACATCCCTTTTGAAATCACCAGTTTGACCTTCCAAGCTTGAAAAGCAACAGATTTAGTCCACAAACCTGGCTCCATTTTTAACTTTCCCAGATTGATCAGTGATTGTGCTGGCGCCGAGCAGCTGTATAGCTTTACATCAGCGAGAAGGAGGTTTAGCGGTTTTCAATAGTATTTCAGGATATCCTTGCTGCTGCTGCTGCAGTTTTTGGCAGACTAACAGCTGCCACCAGCATTAGTGTACAAGCAGACACTTCTTAATGTTCCCCAGCCCTGGCCTCATGTGTCACATGGACTCCATCCAGCCTAACCCAGTTACTATCCACAATGGCTGGATTGGTTAAAAGCGGTGTGAGACCAGCAATTTACAATATGCTGGAGACTGTCCTTTCATTTTGGTTTAAGGTTTAGTAACAATAATGTGACCAGTTCTGACGATTTGGTGGCCTCTGTTTGCCCACAGAAGGCAAACAGAGTAGAGACACCTTTCTAATTATATGCGATTTATTATCACAGATGAAAAGTGATTTATTACTTCTTTTTTTAACAGTCTCTGGACCAAGGGAAATTAGTTACGTAGCTCTGTTGCTTATAATTTGACAACACTGCCTTGAATTCACTGAGATGTAAAATTAATTCTTGCAGTTGTTTTCAATGGGACTTTCATGTTTGCCTAGCTCACTGTTAAAAATCTGAGAAAAATACAAATGATTGGGCTTGGCTCAGTAACTTCATTGTGCAGGGAAAAGAAAGCCAAAATGGACGGGGTTCAGTGGTTTAAGGCCTTTTGAGGGTTTGTGTGTCAGGATTTATGTATTTAATTACACACTCATTCTACTAATGTAAGTGGAGAAAAAAGGAAAACGGATAAAAAAGCCCCATCAAGCTTATAAGCTTGTAGTTTCCCTCTTACTGAAAGTTGGCCATCGCTGCTGTTTAGCTCCCCTTGAACTGGGCTAATACTTGTCTATTCCGATTAGGATTAGTATGTGTAGCATGGGCTCAGGGACCCGGGACTCGTAATCTAATAAATCAAGATAAAAAAACTCTGAGATTGGTTTACAGAGGGCTCAGATTTACTATTGGCCATCTCAGAGAAACGGGGATTAACACAGCATTTGGTGCTAGCTACACACTCCCAATTCTGTGCATAGGGAGAAAGAGAGTGGCCGAGGCAGTAAGGAAGGGAAGAAGACTTAAAGGGAGGGAGTGGAGGAGAAGGGCTGACTAGGGCTTTATATTGCCTAACAGACAGCAAGTTAAACTCGCAGTGACAAGGTCAGTTTAGTCCTTGTACAAAAGGCTTTGTTCCATAGGCAGATTAAAGGTCTCTTTGACAGTTTTTACACTTTTGGATCATGTTGAACATGTTAGGAGTTAATCCAGTCTGTGAGGGGAAGAAGCCCCGTTGCCACACAAATGAGAGATAGGTGCAGAGAATGGTGAACATACTGTGTTCAATAAAAAGAGCTGCACACAAAATAACTAGACAATTTTTACATAAATGACAATGAATACATTTATTTTTGTGTTTATGTTTTAGACAACAAAGTTGGCAATTGAGTTTTAAGTTTTCACCGTATTTCCCCTGCTCCATTGATTCGTTTGTGGAAAGAAGGCACCACATGTATGATTGTCTTCTATCTGCTACATTTGGCCTGTATTTAAAAAAAACAGCAACTATTGTCTCCCAATGACCAGATACAACACATGATTACACCACTGTGTAATGTGAAGATAGTCCCACTGACTTTTTACAGTTAAGGTTACATTTTCCCATGCAGAATCTCCAAATCAGAAATGAAACTGATCATTTAGGGACACATGGTTTGCACTGTCTCTTTTTCACTGATAATGGAATAGCTCCAAGCTGTTTATATGACGAGATTGTTGGTTTTCTGGTTTCAAGACATGGTAATGTTCACAAAACATTGATGTACAGTTGTAGATTTGTGATTTTTTAATTTGCTAGCTGTATGGTTGTCTGGAAGAATGAATTATCTGGTCGTTCTGTTTGAATCAAAGTTTCTACATAGTCTAAGGACAGTTTGCTGCCAATTGCGATTTGTGATACAGTTGATGGCCAGCAGCTAGTCTCTGTTAATCTCTAATGCATTTCAACATTAATGTAATATACATTAAAATGTATGATTTGGAAAAATATGTACATGTTGAGGAGCAGTGTGTAAGCTGATGACTTGTTTTGACCCTCAGACCTGTCATGTAATAGATGTTAGACTTTTGGTATCCTTATATATAGTTAATTTTGTTTACAAATGTTGTGTGCACTTTCCATGTGTCCCTGTGCTTTAGTTATTTAGCAAATTAAGTGTTAAGTATCTGTAGTAATACATACACAAGTAAATGTACACAGTTAAGGGGGAAAGGCAGAGCCTTTGTTCTCTTGCCTGATAAAACATCCAGACAGACTTAGATTTGAAAATGATGTATTTCTGGCAGTTATCTATCTAGTGCAGCTCCTTTTCTGCTAAGCGTTTTTGTGAGAAACAAGACTAAAGTATCTCCACCTGAAATTTGAGCTCTTTCTAGTTTCTCTCAGATGCCGGCGTTTCACATAAAGTTTTACATATCAAAAGTGGAATGTTCTTTCATTTGCTTGCATGTCTTGTTAAGCAATATCAAACACAGGAAATTCTTTCTACATCCCCAAATAAAGGTTGAAAAATCCTAGCAACATATCCCAGCTTGTGTAAAAGAGGCCTTTTCTTTCTTTCTGAGGGAACTGTTAGCAATATCCCTGGGCAATTAGCAAGGAAACGAGAGAAATGGAGAAGCCAATTACTTCTGCGAGTTGGCTAAAGGCCATTTTAAACTGTGTGCCCATGACATAATAATGTTTATGGTAAATATTATAGTTGGAGACAGTGAGTGCATGGCGTGAGAGGCAATGAAAAAAAGGCATCAATCTCAGATCGAGAATAATTTATTAAGATCTGAGATGCGGCAATTACGTGGAAAGGACCAAAAAGAAAAAAAAGAAGAAGAAGCCAACTCTCCAGGAACCGCATACATGATTGCAATCTTGATTAAATCCCCCTGGATCTAATGAGTTGATTTTCTGCTGTTAATATTGCATTGGCTGATGATGGATTCGTTAAGATAATGGAACGAAGCTAAAATATAAATGACTCCCTGTCAAGGAGCAGATTTTCGTCATTTTCCGTCTGACACCTCTGCCGTGGGGATTTGGTGAGGCCTTTTTGTGTTTCGAACCATCAGGATCTGGAATACTAATTGCTTATGTGTGGACGCTTCTAATGCCTCTCTCCTCTCTACACCCCCCACCCCTCCCTATCGTCTTGGTAAATATCTCCTTCACATCTCTACACAGAAACAAAGAGACAGAAGCAGCTTCATTTCTTTAATAATGCTGAAAGTATCTCCGGTTTTACTACATGATAGAACAACAATTTTCACCTAACACTACTCATTTCTATCTAGTTTAACATCCCCAGTTCAACTATCAAATCACAGAAATAAGTGCAGATATTTAAAGCCACTGTATATGACTTAAAAACTGCCAACAAAAAGAAAACATGTAAGCAATAGGCTTCTCATATCGACCTGTGCTTTTGAGATAAATTAATAAAGTGGTCTCCCTTTGGTGCTGTGCAGAGTAGCTGAGCCAGTCTCTCGCTGTTTTAAATGGTCTGTCACAACTGGAGGAGTAAAATGTCCAATGCAAAGAATATTGATCCCATATCACACATGAGCCACACACAACAACATAACAACAACACTGCATGTATATTTTTTTCTCCCAAGTGTGGCAGGAACCTAATGCAAAAAGCATTTGTAATAATCCAGATGTATACTATAGTGTGAATATGCTGATATAATATGCTGTCATTTGAATCGGCGGGGCAGAGTGTCGTTAAAGGAATATTTCACCTCTAAAATGATCTTTTGTATATCGATTACTGACCCCATGTTACAAGGGTTGGGCGATATGGCAAAAAGATCATATCACAAGTTTTCTCAGGCAGAGCTCAATCCATGATCTTATCATAATTCTTTTAGTTTTTTAAGAACAGTACAAACACATTGTCCTATTTAAGAAAATATAGCCCTAAAAGGTTAAAAAAACAACATAACCTTAAATTCCATTCTCAAATGTAACACTTCAAAGTTTCTTTTAAATACTTATCAGTTACTTTTCAAAATATTTATCATTGCTTTTCAAAATCCACATGATTAGATCCACTGTAATGCACTCATTTACCGTTACTCCCGTTATTTCCTTATTCCAAAACAGTGGTGAGTGAATGCCAGGAGTTGAGTTCTCATTAAAGCAAAATTAAGACTGGTGTGGTAACTGCATGCCAAATTAATCAGAGCACACAAACCCAAATTGCCTCCTAAGTTACAGTATGACCGGCTGCTGATGAACGATGTAGCATCTAAAAGGCTTTGTTTTTTTTTAAACGGAGCCCGATGAATACCGGCGCAGTGCTGACTCAGCGCACCGGGGTTACATTACATAACTTCCAGCAAACTTATCAGGGAACAATAAAGGCATAACAGCACACCGCTCTGTTTTAACGGAATATTCTCTGGTCTAGCACAGCTGAAAACACCGTCAGCATGTTAACGTGTTGGTCACTTCCGAGCCCGTTTGTAACCTGTAGGCTACCGACAACATTATCTTCACCTCACCGGTCTGTCTCTCCTCCGCTCGCTCCCGCACTCCAAGAAAAACACAAGTTTACAAATGAATAATAACAGACCGCTAAACGGTGGCAATGTTGGGGGGTCGGGGTTTGATCTATAATCATCGATAGTCCCTGACTCTGGCTGCTTAAGGTAGAAATAGCGAATTTATTGCGTTTAGGGAGATTTGTATATAGCAGTAGCGCTAATCATTTAGTAGTGGTGCTGCGCCGAATGCAGGGGAAACACTGCTAATAGAATTTGCACTGTAGCACGATATAGCGATCTCTCTGTAAAGGCAGATCGTGGAGACATTTTAATCATTAAATCTAAAATTGTCAAATCGCACACCCATACGAGTTACCTAAAATTCCTGAATAAAAAACTTTTTTCTCGCATGCCTTAACGTTGAACAAAGAATGCTTCAGTACTTCCCAAAAACATGCATTTTTGCTAAAACCTTCCTATTTAAAAACTTCTGCATAAGTCTAACGCATGCACAGGCGCAATACTCACTGTGTACTCGTCGTAAGAGTTTGTAAATGAATGTTTTGAAATAGTTTTGCTGTTAGCGCGGCCCCGTTCCTTCAATTCATCAAGAATTTTCTCTCGGTTCTTGGATTTTTCGTTCATTGTGGAGGCATGCAAGAAATTTCTTTTTTCTTTAAGAATTGAACGTAAAACGGGGTGAGTAATTCATATGCAAATGATCATTTTAAGGGTGAAGTATTCCTTTAATCAGAAAGGAAGTCAGTATGTTAAGTTCACAATATTTTTTTAATAACTTATAAAATATCCAGAGGCACAGTTGTCTGGTCTTAAAGTTTTACAGTCATATGTCCGAACTAAAACTGCAGTTTGGGGAAAATCACACCCTCCATGTAAATGAACACATATGTGTAGTTTGATGTAACCTACCAACCAAATTCCAAACTTTTTCTATCATTATCGTAATCACCATTGTTGTCAAGTTTCATGCTTATTCTGACCCTTCCTTTATTCCACTATTATGATATTGTTCCTTTTTCTGTGCGATAATACTGGGGAACCCGTCTGATTGGGCCATCCCCAAGGGCCCTTTCTTCTGTGTGTCACTTTTTGTGTCCTTTAACATGGTTTTACTAAAAAGTCTTTTTTAATCAATCAAGAAGCAGGCAGAAAATAGGCTTTGTCATGGCTTGGCCTGGGGTCGTGTGATGCCTGCTCTGCCCGGTGACAAGTCTTCAAAAGGGATAAAAAGGAATATTTTGGGGGGAAAACGGGGGTTTCCATGGCACCGGCACTTGTTGCACATGGATCACCATTCTTTGGTTCTGCATGAGACTGAGATTTCAAAGGGCTGGACAACAAAAATTAGGCGAGGAGGGGACAGCGGGACTGTGGAGGTAGCTGCCCTCAAGCCCCCAACTCTGTCCTCTCCTAGGGGAAAGGGAGAATAGGAGCCAGAAGTGACAGCACAAAAAGGGGCCTACTAGGTTCTGTCAAATATGCATGAGTAAATGGTCAGTTTCTTACTCTGCAGTGTGTTCAAAACTCAGAACCAAACACAGACTAGAAGGCTCAAAGCACAGACTTATTTAGTGAGAAGTGTATTCTTGTAGCGGTTTCCACTTCATGTAATTAGAGGTTGTTTCATGTAAAATGAGGTCACGTAAACTTGTAAGTTTCTCAGTTTATGTGTGGGAAATGAAACCAGGAAGACAATAGACAATTAGACAATAGATTGGCAGTCATTACAGCAAAGAGGATTATTATTTTAACCAGTTCTGTTCAGTTGAGTGCCTGTTTATGTGTTCCGGTTATTTAAATTTGTACTAAATGAGACTATGGTGCAATGTATCCGCTTAACGTGTTAACTAACTTTAAGTTTAAAATAACTTTACTGTATGCAGGTCTGGTTTGCATTAACAGTGTTTATCGTATTAAAATATGCATGCGTGCGTGCGTGCATGCAGCCATATATTTTACACGTGAATGCCTTTGAGCTATTTTCATGTCTTTAAACATGTTGTGTTGTGATTACCTTTGTGCTCCACCTTGAATTCCTCTAACAATTACGCATTCTTCTGTCTTTGGGATATGGCACCGTGAGGTCAAAGTTTTTGCATGTCAGGAGTCCTTTAAGCAATTTGCAATAATTTCCATAGCATCATCACTGCCACCTTCAATAACAAACAAGGTTACACACATGTGTTGCTCTGTACAGTCAAGCAATCAGAGCTGAATGTGATTCAGTGTTAGAGGGTTTTAGCCAGTTCACACTTGGATAAAGGAGGTCAAAAGCTCCAGAAGCACATTTAGCTGCAGGTACTGATACTTTTTAAATGTAAGCATAAGAAAGAGGTTGCATATCCCTGTCATACTATAATGACAGCTGGTAATGTTGAAATTCCAAAACCTAGGGATAGGTGTAGCTGCATCTTATTATAACTTCTTTGTATTTATTTATTTATGGTGTTCTTTTAGGTTCTCAACAATGTGCTGCCAGCCTGTTAAAAAGGTTAAGGCAGTCAGGATATGTTCCTTGATGGAATTTTATCATGCCAGGCATGCTCTGTTTCCTGATGAATATATTAAAATTATTACTGTGCAAACAGAGTTTCTAATTACTGACCTGCTTGCCATTGTACTGTGCGTTCTGTATGCCCCCCTTCTTCTTCATGCCTTGTTTATTTATCTGCACCAGTGAATACAGAATAGTCTATGCAATGTCATTTCCATCCACATGAAAATGATTTTGAAAATGCCAATCTTGCCTATTATACAGTGTAATTACTTGTCTGCTTTTTGATTTTATCATATCTTCAGCCAGTGGGAAGATACTTGGAGAGGCTAAACATCTTACCGGAGCTTGTCAGCTGGTGATTTGCAGTGGAAACACAAAGAAAATTCCCCAGTTTGCAAACGTGCTATCTGCCACATGTCCAAAGTCAATGATTGTAGTTTATTGAGGGGTATACCTACTGTGTGCAGGGCTTCTCTTGAGATTCAGGTATTGTGTCAATTGAAAGTATATGTCATACATACATGAATATGTAGGTAGGGGTTACTTTATGAAGGTAAATATGGTGCAAAACGTGAGAGCTTGTAGAATACAATGTGAGAACTTGCAGAACAAAAAATCTGAACTTGTATGTTAAAATTTGCACTGCGGCTGCAGGACCTGGAGCTCACCGCCAGTGTTTCAGTTTGACTGTTAAAAAGTGTTAAGATAATTAAAAGGTATTTATTTAGAAGCAGGCTGGTTGGTTAGTTAGCTAACGCTAGCTTGTTATTCCACCAGGCTTCCATGCTACATAGGTAAATAAGCTGGACAGAGTTGTCCCTCATCTGGCGATAGAAACCCTGCTTTCCCCGTTCTGTTGGCTCAGAGCTCCACAGCCTAATTAGTTTTGCACCAAATGTATCGCAACAAGTGTTGCAAAAGTCGAGGCGCAGATTCTCCACTTTGTGATGCGAGAGAGCGCATACAGGGACAGATTCGAGAGGTTGTAATCACTGAATTGTGGTTGTGATGGAAAATGAACCTGAGTAAAAAAAAAAAAAGTACACAAGTAAATGTTGCATTACAAGTTTGCAGCTGTCATTGTGTTCATGCAAATATCAATCTACACATTTGTGAATATTTTTTCTACAAGTGCAAATTTCAATTTACAAGTTCAGATTTTACAAGCTCTCGTGTTTTTTTTCTTTTTGTGACTTCAAATTCAGATCACATGTGTGAATATTTTTTACAAGTGCAAATTTTAGTTTTACAAGTGCTCTGGACTGAGGAAACGTGCAAATTTTAACATACAAGTTCAGATTTTTTGTTCTGCAAGTTCTCACATTGTATTCTACAAGCTCTCACGTTTTGCACCATATTTACCTTCATATTACTTACACAGCACTGAACTTTTTGCGGGCAATTAATGAAAAGCCTCCAGCTTGAAAACTTCTCACCAGCTCTATAGAAAACAAACAATCTTTGCGGTACATACTCAACAAAAACATTTAGAAGAGGGTATGTTAAATATGGGCAGATGGAACCATCTTGACACATTCTTACATATTGAATAAGCATGTGCATGTTCCTTTGCTTTTACTCAGCAGGTTTTTCAACTTACAGGGCCAAAAACATTACTTTTCAAGTTCATTTTGATTGTAACCGCTGCACCTCTGACATGTCTTGTAACCATTCCTTTTGAGTGGGTGCACAAATATATCTGTGTATGGGCAGTGATGAAAGTGTCACCGATTTTACTGGAGCATCTGCACTACATCATGGAAAAGGGCAACCCTGTTGTTTACTTGTCTGCCTGCAATGTTGCACAGGGGGTTGATCAGGGGAGTTGATAGGAGCTGCAATTTAAAAAGAGGACACTGCAGCTCTGAACAAAAACAATTAAAGGAAAATGAAAGATGGCCCCCAAGGGTTAAAAATAGAAAATTATCAACATGCATGCTGGAATCCACTACCCCCCACCCCAGCTTCCGCACCGGCACTCCCCACCCCCCCTCAAACTTACTGGGCCTGCATTGTTATGTATGATCAGATCTGCCAGTTCTTCCTCTAAGCTCCTTGTCACATTTTGACTTAATGAAGTGCAACTTAGAAGGGAATTGGGTTCATCATGCTAGTCGCACGATGCTCCCTTGTTGTAGCAAACAGGAGTGGCATGGGACCGAAGCGCTACAGCGCGAGTCGTTATCATTCCGGTCAGTCTGTTTAACACAAAATTAAACAAAGAACTAATTAGTGCCTCATGAATTAATAACTGCACTGTTGCCGAGAAGAAGTTAGGTTGCTGAGGGGAGATATAAAATAAGTAGGAAGATCAGGTTAGAATTATTATTACTTTTTCGGGGATGCATGAGCTCTCAAGGTTAGGAAACTTTTGAGAGGATTTAAGAGTGACTCAACTGGTTCTGCCAAAGTCAGTTTCTGTCCTGATGTAACATTGTGTCTGGGTTAATGGATGTCATATAAGACACTGCACTTTTCTGCATATAGGAGAAAGGCATACAGTTGTCATCATCAACTTTATATTTCAGCAATGTATAAGATTTTAGCACAGTATGAATAAGGAACCAGCACTATGTATTCTCTCCCATTACTTACTTTGACCCTTCAGTTATGTTCTTTATGTAAGCAGCAGTGTTTGATCCAGAAATTGTTTTCACCATGTCATATGATTTTTCTACTGAGGTTTCATGGGAAAATTATTTTTTTATGTTTCATTCTCCAAGTCTGTTCTCAGCTAAGAAGTACTTATTTTCAGTCGGATTTCAGGATTACTGCCTGTTAGTAAATTATTACTGGCACACTGCTGAAATAGGCACAGACATAGTTGACTGTACTCTATGACTGCTCCCCATGCTTCAATGGGCTTTACAAACTATAGCTTCCCTGTTGCCCCTCCCTCAGTCGCTAACCCCTTTCCCCCAGCTGTGATGTGGGGCCTCGGTATCTATGGACCTTTATACTGTATATCAAAAGGACAGGAGTGAACAAAAGTACACATTTTCCTTTTGCATCATCTGGAAGCTAGCTACATTATGTCAACCACTGTAGATTAGATGAGTTGGGAAAATGTATGGATTTCTCAAGAACATGTATGTGCATGCATATACATCGGAATAATCAGTGTCTGGGTCTTTAATGATTCTCTTTTGCTCTCCTTCCCAGATGAAGTGAGCCCCTGTATGGCGTGACTCCCCAGGAAGAGAAAACGAGGTAGGACAAATCCCCAACATGACTGATTACTGTCCCCACCATCTCCCCTGTTCATATCTACAACAATATCAGGCATCTTCATTAATCCCCATGGATCAATGTGTCTGGGGGTTGTAAAAATTGACAAATGACTTATTAGAATCCCACCGTTTTATTTTCCAACTGATTAACTCACAGCAATGTCGTACACTATGCAGGCACACTGATGTATCTGTTTTCCAAAGAGGGCTTCTATCTCTCTCTCTCTCTCTCTCTCTCTCTCTCTCTCTCTCTCTCTCTCATCTCTCTCATTCTCTCTCCCTCTCTCTCTCTCTCTCTCTCTCTCTCTCTCTCTCTCTCTCTCTCTCTCTCTCTCTCTCTCTCTCTCTCCCGTCTGTCTCTTTCTCTTGCTATGAGGGATCTACGTATACAGTGTAAAATGCACCCGTAACACTGTTTTAAAAACCCTGCCAAGCTGCAATGACTCCCAACTACAAGAGCAATACGGTGTTTTTGACATATATGAACTGCAATTTTGTCAGTTTCCTGACATGAACAGCTGTTGAGCAGTGCTTTGCAGTACTTAAAATACAATAATATGTTAATGAACACAGAAGTGGAAAATAATCATCTAGAATTATATATGCTTTTCAGTGGCAGTAATGAAACCTGTATTTTAACACCATAGTTTTGTATAAAGGTGCCAGCACGTAAGCCATATTCCATATTCTGTTATCTGTCTTGTTACGCTGTTCCGTTAATTATAACTTGATATTTTTTTATGCCTGCTTTATGTCTAGATGGTGTTGTGGCAACATCCCAAATTGTCATCTTGACAAAATAATATAATTTTTCCACTATATGGCATTTATTACTGTAACAGACATTAGACACAGACATCTAAGTACAGATGACATCCACCAAATTAACAAGAGTATAAAACCCTTTTGTTGCTGATAAAAAAATCTGCCTCTGTACAATTTGACTCTCGAGAGGACGCTAATGACTTGTGACTTGAAGAAACTGGGTTGCTTTTTTTCTCTCCCTGAGATGAAACCTTCTGTGCTAATGATGTTAGCTGGTATGAGCACAATGCTGATGTGGGAGTCTGTCACGAGGATGCATACAACAGCCCTTGCCCCTGGCCTCCTAGTCAAGAGGGATCCAAACATTCAGAAGTGACACCGTGGGCTGTCTCATGTCAAGCCAGAGACCCTCACTATCACCGGGGGGTGGCATGGCTGTGAATTGAGGCGGAGGGCTACACCACACTCCTTTGTTTCTGGTGGTGTCACTCACACACCAGACACAGACACACTCCTTGCATCAATCAGCGCTCCAGATACATGCCCAGTGTACTTCCTTACAACATGATGATGACACTATCCACAGATTTCCACATAGATACAATAACTAACAGCAACAGGAGGATGAGCGCTGCAGATCAGATTCACTGCAGCCCCATCTCCCCTCATAAGTTCCCCAGAGACGGATGCATGGGTGGACATACACACACAAAGGCATCTTTTAACAGGTTGCTTTGAAAGCAAAGTTAAGTATGAGTCAACTGTAGTGCAGAGATATACTAACTTAAGTTTCCCCTTGTTTGACCACATAACAACATAACAGAGTACAGTTAGTTTAATTGGCTTTTGATATATGTTAATGCAACTAATCATAAAGTCCAACTGGCTCTAACACTGGGCTGGCATCACATCCCCCCTCTCCTTTTGGCTCCCACAGACTTAGGCCAGAGAACGCTCCCAGAGCGGAGGCCCTCTCTTAGACAGTGGGAAGAAAATTAAACTGCCAAATTTGTTTTCATTGGTTTCAGAGAGAATCTCAGGGGATTTGAAGGGTTTTAATTGAGCTCACTGAGCAGAAATTTGTAGGTCTGCTTACCAACAACAATGTGTCTCCCTTTTACCTCTCTTTGGTCTCAGTGAAAGATCAGGCAGATTTTTAAGTAATGTGATGCCTTGCTCTAAATTAGTGTACAATATGTGTTTTGTAGTTCATGGTTCTGTTAAGGTTATTTCTACTTGTAGTTAGTCATGGAAAACAAGGATATGGGTTTGATAATGATATGTAATTGAAATTTAGACTCACTTTGTTTAGTGTTTTGTTGGCTTTTCAGGGTTTGTATGTAGGAGGGCAATGATTCTCTAATAAACAGAAGTTCATTCAGTCATGGATAAAGGTAAATAAAGCCCACATATCGCTGTAGGAGAGATAATTTGTCTCACTGAGAAAGAAGAGCAGCAACCCATGAAACTCAATTTAGTATTATAGTATCACCCAGTATAGTATAATAACAAAAACGAAAAGCAACCTTCTCATTTTCCGCACTTTTCTCTCCTACACTTTTTGTCCTTTTAAATTTTTCGAGTGTGTCAAAACAAGCAAAGGCTACATGGAAACGGCAGCCCTGTGTAAATATTTATGATGTAACATCTCCATGTGAATAGACTTTCCTCCCAATCCATCCATCATTACGGGCATATCGTGAAAGCCCACCTCCCGGTGGTGGCTCAGGGCCTTAAGAAGCTCAGACAGGAGCGGCGTGTCCCCCTCTCATTCAAAGTATTTGTTTTTCTTTTGACTGGGGGCAGCCCAGCTGTGAGGGCATTTCATGTGTCAGCCCCGCCGTTTTCATTCAGGGCTGACTTCAAAGCCCATTTTGGTCTATTGTTTCTGTGACGTGGCTGCTGCACCCGAAAAATGCCCAAACAGAAAAATGTGATGTAGGTCAAATTACAGCAGTTGTGCCCCTGAAAAAGTGGAATTCTTATGGTCAAAACATAAAGCCATGGTTACCGCCTAACCCCAGCTTTTGTGCTTGTTGTCCTTATACCTCTTTATTTGTCCATTGTAGAACTGAATGGAAGTTGGGAGATGTAGAATAAAAAGGCTGTAGTTTAAAGTGCTTGGCAGAAGTCTAATCCTTAAATGTTGCTTTTTTCCTAGTTTATATCACTCCACATAGGAACATGTCAAATAGCTTACTTGCTGAAGATTTGTAATAAATTATATTCAGTTAGAGACTGTACTGAGTTTATGTATTTTGAGGTTATTTGCTCCTGCAAGTGTGACTGAGACTTAAGGATATATAATGAGTAGATGTTTGGGCCTGTGCATGCACAATTCTTTGACTTGTGCAATGGTTTGAAATGTGAAACATGTCTTCATTTGGTACAAACAAAGTGGGATGAAGGATCTGCTTGTTTTTTTCAAGCTCGGCAGTCTTTCAGAATGAGAAGGTGCAGAAGATTTATGAGGTTGTGTTTGCAGAAGTAGGTAAGTCTACTGCCTTACCTAAGTGGATTACAAGGTTTTAGGCTTTTCTCCTTGCACAACTTATCGGGTGAAAATAGGCGTTGCAGACATTAGCGAAATATTGCCACCCAGACTCTCATAACATTATCATTAGCCATGGAGGATTGCTGAAATGTGATTAATACATCACCATTTTGACAGACCGAGCCTGAAAAGGTAATATGGATTATTACAATGGTTGTAGAGCTCAATACTGTCGTCCAAGTTTATCCATTTATCTGCAATGATGAGACTCCTTTGTGTTGTATAGCATTGTAACATCTATCTAAATAACAAAAGATATCTCTCCTATACACAATTGTCGTGCTGTTAATATTCAGCCCATGCAACAATGCACATGGGAATGGAGTTCTGAGACAAAACTTGACTCAGAACGATGGAAAAGTCTGTAGAACATTATGAGCATTATGAATCGATGTTTAAGCCTCTAGCTGCGCACTTTTTCCTTTGCTTAGGTATCTGATTACCTTCAAACAAAAATATTGCTCTTTTATTGTTCAGTTACAACTGGTTGAGTGCTAAGTCATGCAATTCACTATCTAAGAGCTATTTTTCTATTTCTGTGTGTACACTTTGTATGTGTTTCATTTACTTGGTCTTGGACGAGACACGTTGAATAAATGCCATTTTTCTATCGTTTCAAGTGCCTCTTTTCTCTCTGTGGATCCATTCAAGCTTTCAATACCTTTTCTCCCCCTCTCTTCTCCTGTCTCTTTTTTCCACGAGCAGGAGGGTTTTACTTTACTCCTTTGTCATCCTAATTGATTGCATTAACCTTTTGAGTATTGAATTTCCTGTGCATCACGCCGAGCACAATGTGGAATATTATCATAATCCTTCCAAGTAATGGACACAGGGCAATCAACAATGCTTTAGGAAAAGTACATCTTTGAAAGATGGAGCATCATATGATTTTCAGTCCAAAGACCTGGATAGGGGAAGACTGTTGAACTTTGTCAATAAGTGAAGTATGTAAATAAGTAATACAGATGTCAGAAGAGTTGCTTTTAATGTATGCTGTATGTTAGGAAACGGTGTTAAAGTTTCTGTAATTGTCTTGTCATGATGAAAATGACAGACCTGTAAAAAACTGTTAAACAAGCACATACATGATCAGTCTTAAAATTTTGTTTTTCATATTTTGATATGAAAAATGAATCCATGATAAGCAATAAGCAACTGGATATCTGACAACTTAAATTCTTGAAGAATTCTTGTTTATCGGAGCCATGTTTGCATGTTATTAAAATTGTTCTAAGAGCCTGAGCTCTAATTACATCTTTTAATAGTTGCAATTATTTTTCATGGCCTTGCTGCCTTTTTAAAACATAATAATGTATTGCAAAATAACTCAATTGCATCACAATACATGATCCATAATTTATGCCTGCAATCATAAAAAGTGCCCCAAATTGTATAAGACATCAAAATGAATACATCATAATAAGGGGATATGGATAGATTGGTCATATGGTGGTATGCTATGGCGCAGAGTTATCCAGCGTGAGCAATGACCATGCATTATAATACAATCACCTGTGCTTGTCTGCAGCCTTGGGTTATCGCCATGTGGCCAAAGCTAGCAGTACTATAGTCAGAGGTGAGTGAGAGGTGCCAGGCGGTGCTGGGATAGTCACAAGTCCCTGATTGAGCGTTGTAGGAGTTTTCCTCTGCTTGTTTTGAAGATCTCTATGATTCAGCAGGACATTATTACAAGCCGAGAGGACTATAAATGATAAATGGACTGCATTTATATAGCGCCTTTCTACCTTATTGAACAAAGCACATTACAATTTGCCTCTCGTTGCGCTAGCCTGCCCATCAGGAGCAACTTGGGGTTCAGTGTCTTGCTCAATAACACTTCAGCATGCAGACAGGAGGAGCCGGGAATTAAACTGCCAAATTGCGGCAACCTTATGATTAAAAGTCAACCCGCTTTACCTCCTGAGCCACAGCAGCCTGTAGCATATGTGGTTGTGAAAGCAAAACAACTGGGGTGTTGAAGAAGTCTAGGGGTGTCATGGAGTCATTTTGGTTGACTTCAAAGATATTTTGGAAAACTCTCAGACAGGCTTACCCAGGCTGTGCTCAGATGCAATGCTGATCTTGAAAAGAACTTTAAAGGTCCCATGGCATGACAATTTCACTTTATGAGTTTTTTTAACATTAATGTGAGTTCCCCCAGCCTGCCTGTGGTCCCCCAGTGGCTAGAAATGGCGATAGGTGTAAACCGAGTCCTGGGTATCCTGCTCTGCCTTTGAGAAAATGAAAGCTCAGATGGGCTGATCTGGAATCTGCTCCTTATGAGGTCATAAGGAGCAAGGTTACCTCCCCTTTCTCTGCTTTGCCCGCCCAGAGAATTTGGCCCGCCCATGAGAAAGAGAGAGACATCATGGCTTTCAAACAAGCAAAGTGGCAGTTGGTCAAGGCCACACCCCCACCCTCCAACTTGTCCCCCCTCTCTCCTCCTCAATAGCATTTAAAGCTACAGACACAGAAATGGCACGTCCTAAGAAAAGCTCATTGTGGGACTGGCTAGTGGCTTTTATTCTGCACCAAGGCTGAATTTCGGGAAAGAGATTTCAGATACAGTATTACTAAGGCCTATATAAAAGCATCCAAAAAGCAGCAAGCATCCAAAAAGCAGCATATCATGGGACCTTTAAGGAACTCCTGCTCATGAAAAACACTCTCTATGACGGATGCAGACATGAAAACCTTAAAGCCCGAGACACACCAAGCCGATAATCGGCCGTTGGACAGTCTGGTGAGGTCAGTGACTTGAGTCTGTTTGGTGTGTCCCGTGCCGTCGTACGTCTGAGCAGCTGTCGGCCTTCATTTTGGCCAACCTGACATGTTCAGTCGGAGGCAGGGCAGTCGGGACTCAAACGGAAATGGCGAGCGGAATGAGCGTGACTAGAGTCTCTCAAAATCTGACGAAAATCTTTTAAACTGACCTTTGTTGAGCTGAAATGAAGACAGATTCAGCAACTGCACGGCCTATTTCTCACTTAAAATGTTTTCAGAAACATGTTTCAGTGAACTATTTTAGTACAATATGAGATCGTATTCTGAACGAGCCGCCATGACAGTCTGGCTTTGAATTTCCGGAGAAAACAAACCCATGTGACGTGTTCGTCCAATCAGCTGCCAGTTTTCCTTTCTTGGGCAACAATACAGAGTAGCGCCGCCTGCTGCTATGGAGACGTATTACGTTTCTCAAGTTGGTGTTTTTTGGACCTCAGGGACCCGACGGATCATTCCGACTGGCTTTTCTGTCGACGGTCGGCCATCTGGTTGGTGTGTCTCGGCTATAAGGGATACCATTGTTTTTCTCTCTGGCAGTGGTCATTGATATAGCCAAATTTCTGTGCAGTGGCAAGGCAACAGAGGTGGATGAGAATTTCCTTAAGATGTTGTGGTGGTGTTTTTTTTAGATATCAGACTTAAGGGTGTGTTTTATTAATTGGGTATCACACTGTTTAGCTAACCTGACTCCGCCAGATGGATTGCTTCGCATTTGCTCGGCATATCCATCTGGGAACTTTCCGTTGGAGAACTTTTGGGAAGGGGCGGAATACTGGTTATTTGATTGGATGAACCATCTGTCTATCACCTATGTTGGTGATAGACGGGCCAAATCAACCAATCAGATCCACGAAGCGTATGAAAATACAACCACAAGCCCGCCCCTGCTGCTGCAGGCAAAGCATAGCTCGTAAGCTCAGCATGCAAGCAACATGTCGATAAAGGATATTTGCCGTTTGTGTAACGAGAATTTAGGAATAAAAGGCACCATTTCAGGTTCCCGGACCATATTCCAAAAGAAGGATCCAAGAGAAAAAAAGCATTAGCGAGCGGCTAACAGAATTAGGGCTACCGCTGGCTGATAATACTGGACGGTCTCACGAGGCTACTGTTTAGCCTCCCTGAGAAAGCAAATACCAGTGTGCTGGAATGGAGGCTCCAGCTGAGAGTCAAACTTCAAAGATTCAAGAGCGTGTCATGTGGGGGCAACTGTGGAAATATGTAGCCATGCCATCCTACTTGCCATCTCGCCATTGTACTACCAAATAAGATCTGTGTCTGTTCTTGTTAATTTTTTTTTTTTGATTTAGATTAGTGGCGGTTGTGTTTGGTGATGACATATTGCATCTCTGCTTTTTGCCGATGATACTATTCTGTTGCCAGACAGCAAATAGCTTAACTGGGAGGATGCAATGCACATGCTGTACATTCAAGATCCCAATTGCCTCAACCAACCACTAGAAGTCATTAGTGTAGTTACAATAATGTGGTCCCTCACCATGCTCTCACCTGTGAACACTGACAGTTGTATACACTGAGGTGAATAGCCAAGCTGCAAGCACAACTGCCGGGCAGTTTTGTGTGTAGAAAGTAATAAGCACCTCAAATGCGGTCAACCTTGGGATAAATGTTACTTTACTATTCCTAACAATGAGAGAAGGTGGGGCAACCTCTTGCTCATCCAGTAGCGCATGCGCTCCATGTAGGCTGAGTCCTTGGCAGTATGTCAATCAAATTACGACCAATGTAGTAACAGCATAAACGAAAATGAATGCTTATTTGAGTTGCAGCTCATTATTGTAACTTATTTGATTTGATTTCTTATTTATCTCAAACAACAGTATGTTATAAAGAAAAAGAGAAAAACCGGATAAAAAACAAACACTGAAAAACACAAAGATAAAAGACAAAAATCAATCCGATTTCACTAAACACAAAAAAGATAAGTTTGAGAATGAGCCGGAAGAAGCGTAGTGTTTATAAAGTTATATAGGCCTGCCCCTACGTCACAATATCATATTTTTACAGAAAAAAAAAGGTTTGTCAAAATGACGTGGCAGCGCAGCAAAATGAGAATGTTGCATTAATGGACTATAACTTGGTACCTTATAAGGTAAATGTAAGTCTTAACTGTAGATAGTTTTAAGTTGAGTGGTCAGGGTAGAAATGCTTTAGTGGCAACGTAAGCCCTCGATTTACCATGACACGCACTTTAATCTCTTTACCTGCTTTACAATTGCCTGTTTTGGTGTGGGGGGAGGTGTAAGTTGATTTTTCCTGTTTTCTTAAGAGTCTTTGCTTAAGAATTATTTAGCGCAAGTCCGCTCATATTGGTTTATTGTTATCTGTCTCACTGGCTCAGGATGATATTAATGGAGATTTGAGCAGGGAAATAAATTTAAACAAGCGTTATATAACATTGCACCTTCGCTACATCAATAATATTAAGGCCCCAAGCCTAAAACCTACAGAAGACACTCCAAGGATAACAGTACAATAATAGCCTGTTAACAAGGTAGGAGGTAGCCTATTGGCCTATTGAGTTTAATATGTTGCTGTAGCTATTTTATTTAAACATGGCATAAAAAGTAGTTTATGTTGCAAGACCATTGTAATACCCATATATGTCTTATAAATGCTTAATGTCAGGAGGCTTAGGGGAAGTGTCATTAGAATAACACTGATCAGCCTTGAGCTTGGGAATTACAGACAGCAAATCTTTGAGCATAATATGACAAATGGGATAGTTTGGAGGGAAACTGCTGCAACTTTTGCTGAACAAGTTATATATATATATATATAATAATTTAATATATATAATTGTTATATATATATATATATATATATATATATATATATATATACACACACAGACACACACACACATGTTATATCAGAGGGATAACCTGCATTTAGACACCAATAAATACTATGCAGCATGTAGCATACTATACTAGCTTTGTTTGCTCTGCAGGGGCATGCTAAGATGTAGTTTATTTGCAATGGAATTAAATACTTTTGATTATCCACAGCCCACTTAGAACCCTATATGCTGTCTGTTTCTGCTATAAACCACCTACTTACAGTATTTATCGAGTTTTACAGACTGTGTGTTTCTCTGTAAACGGTAGCATAAATTCATTAAAGTAATTGATTGTTGAAAAACAGACAAAAACAGTTATCATGTTTCCCTGGCAACGGCAAGCATTATCTGGGTTGTGTTGATGAATTGAAGCCAAAAACCCTGTAATTCATATCAACTCCATTATATTTTTCAACTTTCAAAAATCAATTGAAACAAGCTCGTATGCATAGATAGATGCAACGTCCTGGTTGGACAGAGGAGCAGTTACAGTGAGCGACTGCTCTCACTGCACTATAGGACAGAGGTTCAGGAGATCCTTTGTCCCCACAGCCATCAGGCTTTTTAACACCACCTACTCCCCAACAATACCAGACCAGATAAGAACTGGGACTGCAATAGTTGTAATTATGCTGTTCTTATCCTGTTTTTAACTCTCTTGTGTATGCATTTGCATTGTATTTATTTATTTATCTATTATGGGGAGCTGTGTTGTGTATGGAAATGTGTGTTTATGTGTGAGCTGCTGGACACTCGAATTTCTCCGCAGGGATGAATAAAGTGTCTTCTATTCTCTATTCTTTGATCAATACTGTTTTCACAGGTATAGTGTCTTTGAGTTTGATTGAGTTATACAAAGCTAGCCAGTGGTGCTTAGGACTAATATAAAAATGTAGACATTCAGAGAGGACACAGTCACTATTTGGGTAAATTCTTTAGCACATTCACATAAGTTTTATCGATCAAAATAGAATCATGTGATTGAGTGAGGATGTGGGTCAACAAATAGGTCAAGGTCAGTCAACAGCACAAAGTCTAATCCTGTCCATCTTTTGTATTCCATCAAGCGTCACTGGTATTCCACTGGGAACCTGTGCCCTCAGCATATGGAAACTAAGGGCCCTTAGTTCAATTATAAAAGCCCATTGAGCTTCAAAATATTGACATATCTCTGTACTGAAAATGTCATGGATAATGATCAGCCAGTTCACCAGAAAATGCTTTCATAGAAATCCAGATTTGGAGGCTAGATTTGGAGTGCATTGAATTTGTGGACTATAAGGTCACGATTTACCTGCTGAAAGGTAGGTTTCATATGCACGAGAGCTTTTGTTTCCTCCAAGGCAATGGTTATCACACCTCCATAGCCACACACTGTGTTTACAAAAATAATGCATTTTATCTTGTAAATCAGGTGTTTTGCAAACAACGTGAAACTTGGGTTGAATGGTATACAGTACGATGGCCAACAGGGGCAAACAAAATGCAACTTTATGAAACACATGCAAATAGACAAAACACAAGTAAATTAAGAAAACATCTTCATTAATTTGACAACACTTGCAGAATTAAGCAAACGCACTGCATATATACACAACACAACCAAATACAATCAGAACTATAATATCTAGAATCTTCTCCCTACTGTTTATTTTCTGGTGGAGCAGTAAGTCCGCCCGCTGAGCCCCATTAATCAGCACGAGTGACGACTGTATTTTTAATCCTTAACATTAATTACAAAGCAGTTTTCCGTGTCTTTTCCATGGGTCTGACACCTGCTGGGTTGCGCTTCTTTCGGACAGTCACCCAGCCTCCCAGCCTCCCAACCTTTCCTGCTGCTGCCAGGGTAATGGGAGCTACATTAGGTCAGCCTGTACCGATTAACGTTACTGGGGACTAACGGCAGGTAATGTTACCGGTTGAGTTTCCCTTGTGCGGAGCAACAATTCTCATATTAGGAGGCAGATGAAGAGCTAAATTTGATGCGCAGATCAACAGAGAGTGATAGAAGCAATCGCTAACTGCTAAGTAGCTAACAGAGCTAATAGCGTGTAAACAACTGTGGAATTAGTTAGAAAGTCGCTAAAAGGAGAGCGCTATGAGTGCTTGAGTGAACTAGTGTAATGTTTATGTAAAGTGGATAATTAACCGCTGTAATGAAGACAAAAATAACTGCGTTGAGCTACCAAAGTAAGACGCTATCAACAGAAAAGCATGTTAGCACGTCAGCCAAGCAGGAGCCAAGCCGGTTTAGCCAGTTTCATTGATGAAGTTAAAGCATTTCGGCAATCTCACCACGATTGGATGATTTGAAAAGATTAGGGATTGCCCAAGCCTAGCATGCAGCCTATTTTTAAAAAAAAGTTTTATTTACTTAACTGACACTTGGATATCCCATGTCTTGACATTAGCTTACCAAGCCCACGCATAAATGCCTTAAGCATGTTGCACTTCTGTTGCACTTCTTTTCAAATATGAAATGATAATTAACACAATACAAGGTTCTTAGAAAAAAAAATACATACAGTACAGAATATGTAATATCTGGCAGCAATTTACAGATCTGCATTACGTATAGAATTGGGTGGACATTGATATACAGTACCTTAACTTTGCTCTGTCACAAAAACTTCACATTTAAAAAAAAGTGGGCAACATTTCTTTCCTTCCATTTTGTATTTCAGGAGCTGTGTCCCTGTCTTTACCTTTCATTTTCAGTCTTGCTCTATTCAGCAACAGATACAGACAGAATCTTAATTGATCTAATCTGGTTAATGCTTGCTACTTTTAACAGTTCCATTAGAAAACTCCCATCTCCAATCCCCCCACTCTGTCTCTCTCCTTCGCCTCCCACACCTTTCTACCCCCCATCTGCCCTGACCTACATGGTAGTCACATGGCCCCGGCTCTCTGGCTTGGCATTTTATGGAAAATCTGCAGGAGATAAAGCCACAGGGTTTAAAGTGTTATCCCTGCCTGTCCTTTGAGAAGGGCTAAACACTGAATGAGGTGTTATTGCATCAATGCTGTTGGACACACACCGGCAGCAGAGAGGATATCTTCCTCCCTCCTTCTCTCTCTCCCTCTCCTTCTCCCTCCTCAGTTTGATTGGATTTAGTAGAGTGTCACCACTGTGACTTTGGGGGATTTCTCTTTCCCTGTCACTGTCTTATGCATGCTTGCTTGGGTTATTTACTTAACTTGTCCAGAAAATGGACTGTGATCTGCAGCTTACCGCCAAAGCTATGGGAGACACAAGTGCCTCATGCTAGTTAAGATATGCCAGACAGGCACCTAGACACTTGCTTGCTGCTCTGGCTTGCTTACTCCCTTGCTGGTGCTGAGAGCTTAGTTTTGCAGTGTGACCGAGTCCCCTTCACACTGTTGTCTGCCTGTAAATTTTCTGCTGCTCTTGCTATTCAGCCAATTACAGCAAAAGAGCTTTAGTGATTTTTTTTCCCTCCTGGTGTATATTCATTTTCTAAGCGAATGACAAGCATTGCTGAAGGTTAGAAAAATGCTGAATTTCATAGTGCATGTAATGTCAACTTTTGTCTATTGTAGGACTAATCAATAGAAGTCAACTTGTGCAGAACAAATACACACACTGCGGACTAATATAGCTTCCTCGCCTGTTGCGTTTCAATTTTGATTCTTCCTTACTGCTTTTTCCTGAAATATAAGGAGAAATTGCAGTTTGATAATATTCCTGCAAGTATTTGTAACTATGTAGTCTTTAATGGAGAACAATTCCTTTTGATCTGTGAGTGAAATATTTTCTGTTCTAGTAAATACATAATTCTGGTTTGATTTTTTGTTTTGTTTTTTGGAGTAGTCCCTTGTTATAGAACCTATAGCAAGGACAGAAACAGCCATTGTTCTAAACATTAAAGTGACTATATGAGATACTGTGAGAGTCTATGTGAAGGCAAATACGTTCAGTTTATCTGGAGTTTGCAGGTCTTATGGTTTGTCTCTCTGCCCATATTGTAGGTTTTAAGCTGTCAGCGTCTTCCCTCACCTATTGACATTAATCTGCTCTGTCCCATACTGTCAACCTTAGTAGCTATATATTCAATAATTGGTTTAGAAGTACACACCCTTAAGCCCATCTACACAATAATATGGTCTGCTGTATTTCAATGCATGCACCATATGGTCCTCTCAGGTAGGTTTTCAGAGTTGTTTATTCTCTTTGAAGCTAGGAAGTGGAACTAAATATATTTGACCTGAAAGTTTGTGAAAGGCCACCCGATGACTATCAATGCAATGTCAAATGTAATGCAGAGCCACAAAGCGGTTTAGGAATGCATCCAAAGCACTGTGCCTATGTTGCATTCTGGTGCTAAAATGAACGGAGAAAATACTGGATAAGATAAAGCAGTCAGGACAGCTTTGCATTACTGTGGCGACCGGCTGTAGTCATACTGGAGTTATACTTGACGGGGTGAAGTGCAGGCTTACAGCAGTCCCACTGCAACCAAAAAAAGAACATCACATACAGTAGGTTTTATTGTTCTGTCTCTCATAAAAACAAAACCAGAAGTTACACAAGTTATAATTGTGCATAAAAGAAGTGACACTACAAAATACACAGTGTTCCAAAACAAGAGAGCAGAAGAATAAAGGGCTCTTTCCACCAGTGTAAAATCAGCCACGCCTAGCAGTGGGAACGGAAGGCAAAACTGCTTAATGTGACAAAATAAAGACAGAAACACTCCAAGGGAAAGTTAGAATTAGGATCCTGAAAGATTTATGCCTCCATTTTATTTATAATTTGTTTTCTTTTCCTTATTGGAATTGAGTTGCAACTGAATATTTGATGAACACAGCCTAGAAGTAAGGATGTTATGTCAGCAAGGAAACAAAAAGTAAAAAGAAACCAAGAAATGTATTTTGCAAAGTGTGCGCTTTGGAACAAACTAAAATGCTTCTGCTTTCACAAGTGACTTGTTAATTGAATGTGGGTGGGGGGGGGATTCGCTATCTGCAGGTTGTGTTGAGCCCTAGCGAGGCTAGCTGCGCCGTTCCGTATGCACTGCGCTGAGTGCTGGGTACTCTCCGCGCACAGAACACCATCTGCATTTTGCTGTTAACGCGCCTTCACATCCAAGGGAGGATTAGGAGAAAATCCCCTGTTTTTTTTTCAACCAGTTGACAAATATCAGATTTGTCTCTAAAAAATTAACTCCATCTATATCTCCCACCATATGACACACAAAACAGATTATCTTTAATACCCAGCCAGCTTGGGTGTGGAAAAAGCAGATTAAAGTTTCCGTTTGGTCATATTTACCCAGCCACTTCAAGTACGAGTCTAAATTACACAGCAGACAGACCTCTTCATAAAGATTCCTCCCCCAACATGCACTCCCACCCCCACCCCCTTTACCTTCCAGAAACAAGATGTCTGCCTTGAAACAATTAGACATCATACTTAAATAATTCATCATTTCCCAGTAAGTCTTTCGCTTTTAGGTGTCCTTTAAACAGACAGAGTGAGCTGCCAAGGGAGCTAAAGTGAATAACAGCAGCAGGTGCCTTTTCAGATTGAGCTTTGTAGTCTGCAGAGGGTGCTGAGCTGTTATTTTAGTGGCCCACTGGTGAGGAGCAGGGGGTGGCTGGGAAATGGACCTGGTGGCTGACCTGAGACCCCAGAGCTGTCCTATTAGCAGTGTGCTCGCCACTAAACGTTACCAGCAATAATTCCTGGTTTCAGTTGCACTCACATTTCGTGTAAAACAGAGCCAGGATACAACAATACAAAATTGATGAAGTTAAAGAAGCCAAAATAAAAATAAAATAAAAATTAGCTAGAATCCCCATTTCATAGTTTACCAACCTTACTTCCCACAACTAAACTCCTTTGACCCTGAATGAGGTAATTTGTGTCTTCAGTGACAGATTGTAAGACTGGACTTGCATGATTATTACCCATCAGCATGCATCAGAGGGATTTAAACATATGAGTAAGATGCTCCTTAAGCCTCTGCTAAGTCAGTATGTTCTTCCTGACCATTTCATTATCAAATGCATAATCGTCATCTGCCAAGCACAGAACTGAAGGCCTAAGGCCCTACCTGGTGTCCTGGATGGTAACTTCCTTGCTTCCGTTCAAGACCACTGCCCCACCCAGAGGTTGCTTTATGAACACAGGAGCCCCATAAATGAAATTAAGGTGTCAATTAGTCAATTACAGCATAATAACTCTGAGGGCAGACATTTAGAGACAGAGAGAACCTCAGCTAAGTTCATTTCCTCCGGCCCAGGAGCCTAGCGCTTGGCACACGTCACTCCCCACCCAGACTCGCTGAATAAAGGCCCCAGTGTTCTCCCTAATGTTATTTTCCCCTGGATATCTTTTTTGATCAACAATTTCCTTTCATGGGTTTGTTTTTCAGATGCAGGGTATGCACATTTTCTCTCCCCAATTTGGCAAGGGAGAATTTTATAATTTAGTAATTAAAATCTTTGTTAGGCTTTAGAAATTGCAGCTAATTGAATTTAATGGGAAGATGAATTTCAATTTTATTTGATTAGCAGGACCCCTGGCATAGGTATTTATGGAAAAACTCTACAAAAATATGCTGTGTGGGCTAAAATGGCATAATAGAATTACAGATAATCGGATTTCACTGTCATGAATTTCACTCTAATTTCACTCTAATTTTCCATTAGATAGCTGGTTTACAAATATTTGCTCATCTGCAATGGGAAAGGCTATCTGTCTAAAATGATTACGGAGCAAGCCTTCAGAAATATGTCCCTTTTCCCCCCTCCCTTTTAAAAACCAGATTGCGAGGGATCAAAATTAGGAAGATTGCATTATGGATGTCTGCATCCGGGAGAGCAATGGGGGAGATATGATGATTACGGCCGGGGGATGAAAGCAGTGTCAAGAAAAATGTATGACTCAAAAACATAGGCCTATTCTATCTACAAAATCTCTGCTCTCAGCACACTGCCGCTAAGCAACATGCTATATCATAATTCATGTAATATCATAAACAGTGCATGAATATAGGAAGGCATTGCAGCATGTTGACATACACGTATACCTTATACCTCATACAAACTCCATGTTAATTGCTTTCAAGTGTGTACCTGTGATGAGATTTCGCCATGTGTGTAGCTGTATGTACAGCTACAAAGAAGTTATACAAATCAAATGAGATTCTGAAGAATCATTGTCATCAGTAATGCAAATGATGATCATCAAGAAGTGGTGTATTGCCATCATTGTTCTGGCTGTATTTGTGTGTAAGTTTAATATTCAGCTCCTTCTCTGCTTAAAAATAAATATATAATGTAATATAAACAGACGTGAGAGGGAATAATATCCCACATCACAGACAACCTTGGATAACACTAGGGTGAACTCTTGTTGAATCCCACTTTAAAAGCCCCTGCTTCAGAATTAAGCTTTTACACGTTCAATTTCCTGCCAATTTGACAACAACATGACAGTGAATATCAAGAATAAACTTGGTCCATTGTCTGCGGAAAAACACAAACTATTTTAATATGTTGTGTTTAAAGTTAGATGCAGTAGAAGTGCTTCGTGCCAATCCTCCTGTGTAATCCCCCACCTGTACACTCCACCAGTTAGGACAGACCTCCACCCCATGCCCACTTGCACCCACTCCATCTCCTCCCATTCGCTCACTCACTCTTTGCCCCGAACTGCCAGAGACAGCAAGAGGGGTTAAAAAACAAAATCTGACTCTCGGCAAAGGTCAGATTTCTCACTCGGCATGTCTCTGGGCTTTGGGCACAAAAGCCACTGAATTCACATCTATCAACTGGGCTCTAGCTTTTGTCCTGGGGAATGGCGGACTCGGAGTGGGCCCTTCACCAGACCAGCCCCTCCTGGAGTGCACTGTCAGGGGCAGCCAAACGTCTGGCCCGGCAGCCCTTTGACTGATGTACCCCTGCCATGTCACACGCACGGCAGCGCGCACACACACACTCACACGCATACACACTCCACCTTGCCCTCAACATTCTCCCGCATGCACCATACAATACCCTCAGACCACATCAAACGAAAATCCCCACAGCTCCTTTTGAAAAGTAATGGTTTTGGGCCCAAAGATGGCAGCTCAAGGGCCAGAGGGCTGTAATGCATGGACGACAAACCCTCCCTCCTGTGGACATGAATTGAATTCAACCTGCAAACCAAAACCTCCCCCAATATCAAGTTTAAATATACTGTAGTAGTTTTGTTTTCTTTTTGAGTGATATGCTGTGTGGAAGAAAACATCCCAGGGTTGCAGCCAGACTGCTAGAAATATCAATTTTAGAGCTCAACACTTTTATTTTTTATTTTAAGAATTACAGCCCCAGATTATATTTTAGCTTCATTGACAACATTCCATGCCTTTTGCATGATATTACAGTAAATAACAGAGATTTATAAACATGTTAAGACTGTACTCAGCCCACAGTTTGTTCAGTAATGATCCACATGGGTGTCAGACCTTACCAGGTCTCACTAATCTAAAAATATGTTTGTTTGTACAATATGTGATTGATGAAGAACAGGACTGACATTTGGCAAATGTCTCACACCTTTGCAATAGAAAAGGTCTGCCTGCCAAGTCACGTCATTTAAAACAATTAGATTTTTTATCATGACAAACAAAAACTCTAGTATTTACAGTACAATGTTAGATCAAGGGTGGAAACTTTTGATAGAAACTCTTTTAAGGACATTTTCCTTTATGAGAGTAAGGAAGGAGGAGACAAAGCTTTTTTCCCCATTATTAACCGAGATGAGTCATCATAATTTCATAATCAACCAATACCTGTTTTATGTACATACTTTGGACTTTGTTGACAGCACTCAGGAACTGAAGCCAGGACTATGTATCATTGCATTATGGTTCACAGCCATAAAGTTGTTCATTTCCTCTTTTCTATGACCAGTAAATGCTAGTTATACATCACCTTTATTCAAAATACAACTGCTGTGGAAAACCGGAATATCCAGTGACCTTTCAAAGTTTAGACTTTTTGTTATTTGGTGTCACTTTGTAAATTCCACATTCTTGACATAGAGCCATGTTTACAGTATATGGGCATAATGTACAAATGGTACAGAGGCACTTTGCATGCCACTGCGAAAGAAACTGCCAGGCAAATAAGGGGATTGTCTTATAAAGTATTCATTGTCACCTGGTAACGGCTGTCGTTTATCATTTCACCTGAAATTACAATGAAAACTGATAGCTTATCAGAGAGAGAGAAGGCGAAAGAGTGTGCGCTGAGGGAGCGAGGCAAAGAAGGTATACTGCATGGCACTGAAATAAAGAGGATCTCTTGTTTTGTGACAGAAGTGAAAGAGTTATTTGTTTCAAGCTAAAGTGTTGAAGTGATATATTTGTCAAATATTTTAAAAACTCTAGACGCTTCTGGCAAGACACATAAAAGAACACACATTTTGAATCGTATGCAGTTGTGTTCCTTTAATGTGTGACATTCAATGATGATTAAATAGTTAGGTGACTTGACAAAACTGCCAAAATATTCCTTTACACTGCAGTTGTACTTTATATAAATCAATAATGAAATAATGGTGTTTAAAAAGTGACTGTATTTGATTGAAATAATTAGTCTAAAATCCTCAAATACTTGTGCGCAATAAAAGTGGAATATATTTTAATAAACGTGTAATCTCTTCCTCACCCAAAAGCTTTTTTTAAAGTGTTGTGCTCCGTTCATTTGAATAGAGGCAGTGGAGGCTCCACCCCAAGAGAGTTGAAAGGCTAGAAGACCACAAAGATGGAAAAGGCCAGCCCACTGAGGGAGGGAGAAAAAAACTGCTCCGGTTCCTCTGCCATAATTTCCTATCAGCCTATTCAGACAACATCACCAACAGCTTGGTCTGTGCGTGTGTGTGTGTATGGGGGCTAAGCAGAGAGCGAGCGGGAGAGAGGCAGCGCGCGAGAGGCAGAGAGAGAGAGCGACACAGAGAGCGACAGAGGGAGAGAGAGAACAGGGAAGGGGGAGGCTCCATATTCTTTCACCTACCCCCTGTCAAACCACAGGAAGGAGGGGCCAGACCCTAAGCTGCCAATCAAATCCGCTTGTGGCAGCCGGCATTATCTCAGCAACAAACTATTGACAGATTACATGTCAAGGAGTTTAGTGCATGATTGAAGGAAGCCTTTTTTATGTAGTTACTTTTCCGCTTTATTTCCCCCTCCACGAACCAACATTTGAATGACTTTCTAACAGAGTTGAGTAATATTATGAAAGTTACATGTCTGAGAGGATTTAACTTCGACTTCCCTGAATATGGTGAGTACTGTTCTTCTTTTCTATCTTTGCCAGATATGTTTTATTAGCTGACAGTTGAAGGTGTGCCTTATCTCTGGCTAAATACACAGAGAGGGGAAGTTGTTCATGATTAAACTATGTGCCAGCAGCGCATACGTATACCCATGTGTTGCGACACTCTTATTTATAGCTAGACAGTGCCCAAAGGTGACTGCAATATCAAATATGATTGCCCATTTCCCCAGCACACGACTCGGGACGCCGTGTTACATGCAGTAGACATGTGAAGAAAGTTCACAAAGCCAGTTTCATTTTCTCTTGTCAGAGTATATTTTTCTTCTAGGACATGAGACCAGCACAACTCCCTGTCAGGCTTTTCTTTTTCTTCGTCCGTGTTTTCCTGCTTGTTTAGTTTCTTTAGTTAATAACATGTTTTTTATAAAAAAGCCAGTATTGGTACTGTAAAATACAGGTATTGGTTTTACCCACAGAGGCACTGGCACTGCCATTAGGGTACATTGAATGGCCTAAGGGTTTGTTACCAAGGGGACAATACAAACAAACTGTTGTGTTGCTCATGTTGTCACACATGTAAATGGCACAGGAGCAGGGCGAACACCTTTCCAGGTACTTCTAATTAGTGTAAATGCAGTACATTGGTTGGCATTTAAATGTAAACAGTATGATCAATCAAATGCATTACATGTTAGGTAAAATTATATTGGAAAAAAAACACTATATTTAATTAAAATATTTAATGAGATTGTTCTCATTGATTACTATTTTTGTGCAAATGCACCTGTGGGGCAGATCATTTAAAATTGAATTTGACTTGTTACCTGTCAGGTTAACAACAGTCATTCAGTGCGTACTTTTGGGAGGATAAACTTGTCCTGTTGTTAACTGGATTACAGCTTATACTTATGAGCGTCACTCTCCTCGCCTCTTTACTTGTAAGAAGGGTTTGTGTGTGTGTTTTAAAATAAGTCATAATCTCGTTCACATTAAGTTCTTGCGTGTACTCTCTGTTTGCATGCAGTGGTTTCTTCCCTTTGTACATGTGTGTGTATTAATAGCCCCTCTCTGTATTTAATTATTTGCACCACAAGTAAATATAACTACTCAATAACTGAACTATAACTTTTTCGAGACGTTATGGGTTCCCTTTGACTTTGATAAATCTCATCTGATCTAAAACGCTTTATTTTAAACTCATACAGTATGTACATATTTAGTAAAGGTTGTGGGTATATTTTTGAGCAGGTTATTACTTTTAAAATCATATCAGTGTTTTAAATTACAGAAATGATTCTCAGAAAAGTATTTATATACAGAATAATTTTTTTCTTTTTTTGGTCTTTTCACATTTTTGGAAAAAAAAAAATCTGTAATGCAAACTTCATTCAAGCAGGTTTTGCTCCAGGCTGTTCTTTTTAATATGTTTTTGCCAGTTATGTACTCTCTCTGTGTCTCATTTGAATCCTCTTAACAATTACTTATTTTTTCATAGCTCTTTCTATTCTTGCCGTTTAGCACTCTTGACACCAAATAGGCTTTTCTGCTATTTAACTTGTATGTGGCAGTATTATTTAAAAACAAACAAACAAAAATTTTAAGATAATGTTTCTTATTAAATAAAACTCTGAGAGACTGTATAGCAGACCACTGTGACCACAGGCTTTCACAAACACATTCAAGAGATAGACATAAAGGCTTGGTTATTATGTCAGGTTATTTAGGGTGTCCTGTATTAGAGTTTAAAATAACAACAAACAAGTACAACTGTTATCGTGACACACCCTAATTTCAAACTTTTCGTCAGCTCTGAAAATGTTTTTCTACCCACTTATGAGTCATAATGTTGATTGCCTTCTCCCTCACTGAGTTGTCTCATTAACCCTTTGTGGCCCTCTCCATCTTTTACGGCCTTCCACAAAACCAGGATGAAATGAGGGAGAAAAACAAGCCCAGTTCTGAAGGCCCTCAATAACCTTTTATCACAATTTAGCAATAACCTGAATCAATTTGATGTCTTAAGCAATAAAATATGCTGTTGCACTCCTATTTCTGCTGCTCCTTGGATGACAGTAAATTTACATTTTTTAATTAAACTAGCCGGAATTTTTATTAGGGGGCTGGGCTATGCTAATGGGAATGTTGTGTACAGCAGATTAACAGAGTTTTGAAATAAATTTAACAGGGAGACATTTGGAGGAAAAAAATGCGAGTCATTGTCTTTAACCTCTTTCATGCCGATTTCTCCTGGGGGATCCTTGTATTCTAAGGAGCCTTGTCAGGGAAGAGTGCTTCTCAGCAACGAGGTGATTAGTATCGCCTTGTCAACCGGGGAAAAACACTCACATTCTCAAGATTTATTTTTTAAATACCTTGTTCAAATGATACCAAAATATATGATTGTTGTTATCACTTACATTTGCATTGCATATTCTTACTCAATTTACATCACTCTCTTAGTTGAAATTGTTTGAAGATAAATGCCTAAATTTGTATATAGGTTTTATTTTGCTACGTGTTTTTGTTTTGTTTTTTTAAATGTCAAAAATAGAGACGCAACAAATGGAGTTGCAACATCTGAATTTATATTTAAAAATTGCAACTCGCCATTGGATTTCTTCTTTTAATTTCCCTTGCTAAAATAATTCCTTTTCAATCTTTAAATTTATTTTTCTGATTTTACATCTACATCAGACAAGAACTATTAAATAAGTGTGAAATACAGTAGTTAATGGCAGCGTAAATGTTTGTGTAGTTTTATGGTCCGCTCTCAGTATTTGATTGATGTTACGCGAGGCTGTGTGTGTTATGCCTGGTTTTAGCAGAGTGGCAGGGGGAGAGAAGGGGGAACATAGACAGCAGACAAGGGGAGGGAGGTGTGCGTGTGCGTGTGCGTGTGCGTGTGTGTGTGTGTGTGTGTGTGTGTGTGTTTTGTGTGTGTGTGTGTGTGTGTGTGTGGGGGGCAGAAAGAGAGGGACAGCTGAGTCCTGATTGAGCATGTGCCCAGTCATCAGACACAAGCCACCCAACACCATAATTACCTTAACCCCCGTCTTTTAATACCCAAATCACACCAACTGGCCTTTTTTTTTTTTTACCGGCAGAAAGAGGAAACATTAGAGATCAAACGATCAAATAAACTCCAGATGCACGTGGGCTGCCATGCATCTTGCCGCAATAGCCAAAGTGTTCAGGGCTACTTGATATGGGCCAGGAGCAAGGCAAATGGCATCACCACCCCCTTTCTTCAATCCTGTGCACTCATGCAGTGGCCAACACCTAATTAAAACCTCAAAGATTCCCGTCACCAATCTGGAGTAATGGCCTAATTAATACTCGGTGAAGAAATATTCCAGAATGATAAACAGGTTGCACCTTGGGTCTTCATTGCCGTTATTATCTAAAATGTAACGGGCCAAATTTTTATCATCAGAGATAATGCAAGTTTGTTAAACTGCTTTACTAAAAATAAGGGAAATGGAAACAGCAAAGTATCCTTTTTAATTACACTCTCTCCAAAATGATGGCAATGAATTATAAAGTGTCAATAATTTGGAAAAAAAAAGTTTTATCATGTATTATTTTCTGTAAGAAATTAGTCTTTTTTCCCCATATTTCTGTCCCATTTGTCTCAGTGTAACCAGCGGAAAAGAAATCCTGCTTTTAGTCTCACAGCTGAATATGCCATGTCATGTATTCTTGTGTGAGTCAAGAGAGAAGCTTCCAGTAACTTTTTTTTTCCCAGACTCAATTTCCTAATCTTAAATATGAAATTATAATTTCATGCAAAGTAAGGGAGAAGAATAATCTCTAGTAGTTGATATGCTATATAAGAGGGGAAAAGGGGAAAATGAAGAGGTAATTAGCAGAGTGGAAGACTTTGGCGCATTTGTCTGAAAGCATGGTCTCCACTGGCCATGAATGAATTTGCATGCTTCGCTTATCGAAGCATACTTATTAGGCCAGCTAAAAGAAAGATTAAGCCGGCACAAAATGTGGTGACTAATCCATTTAAATGTGGCAGGGGCTCTTAAGGTGTGAACCAGTCCGTACGTAGGTTAGTGGGTATAGAACTTGACAGAACACAACTTTCAAACAACTAAATGTGTATAAAAGGAAGCAGCAGATGCGGGGTTAACTATTTAATGTCTCGGACAATGATTGACACAAGCTATAAATTTATAGTTTATCTCCTGACCCTCTTATCTCTGGAACAAATATAGTAGGTGGGGTCAGGCTGGGTTGATATAATGACGGAAACATTGTGTGGTCCAACATCAATGCTGTATTTGTTCTTGTTTTGTTTTTTTTATTAATTGTCGTGAGTTATTCAGCAAGAAGCAAAAGCTTAAAAAAATGAGAAGAGTAGGTGTTAAAAAAAAAAAATCATCTCACTTTAGCACTGTTTTTTAGTGTTGAGCACATCTCTTAGTTTCAGATCTCTATCACCTTTTCTTTGACAGAAATTTGGTGGCTGCTTTACTGTCGATGGCTTTATTTTTGATAAGAGGAAAGAGAAGAAATCTGCGCAAACAAACATGGAACCTTTTTTTTTCTGTCACCTTCGCTGTGTGCGAGAAAATGTTTGCTCTGCCGAGTTACAGAGCCAATACCCCTGTCCTCGTCCGTAATTGACTGCAAACACGAACGTAGTGACGTTTAAACACTGCCCTCCTCTTTCTTCCATGTCACACACACATCTTCCACACAGTCTCCAACCCGTCACCCCTCAGCTTCAGGTTCCCCCTACTGCTGTGTGTTTTTTCATGTGACATTCTATTCACTTGGGTCAGTAGCAGGCAGCACCAGCAATAATTACTGTCAGTACATTATAAATCTGAAGCCCAGCTGTTCATTTCTGTCAGTGCCAACAGAGACAGAAAGATAGCGAAGAGAAGGGCAAGAGGGGGAGAGAGGGGAAGAGCCCACTTCGCAGTTTGCCGGATTTCTTTCCTTCCCCCCCCTTTTTTTCTTTTTTTTCCTTGGTAACTTGATAGGATTACATGGTTCTAGAGTCCACACCTGTTAAGAGGCTGTTAGCAGAACAGTTGGCAGTCCCATAACCATAGCTTAGCCTTTTTCTTCCGTCTCTGCTGTCCATTCTGTATCCCCTTTTGGGGATTTCACCCCGCATGTATGACGGGAGTTTGTTTCTCCGGGCTTCTGCCTGAGTCAGGGGTGAGGAGGGGAGAGCGCTCCTTGTGACACGTGAGCAGTGTGTGTTTGATGTTAGGGAGCGTACCCTATGCTTCTGTGTGTGGGGGGCCAGGTCGGCTGACATTTATATATCCCTCCCTCTCCTGAGAGACGTCTGCCATCAGTTGTGCTTCCATCTCCGACCTCAGTCACAATGGAGCCACCCCCGAAACAACATGTATACAAGTAACACGACAGAAAGCAAAGAAAGAATTCAATTTGGTTTGTTTTCCACAAAGGTGGGGGACAGGTGTTGGCAGAGTCATAAAATGCCCAAATACAGGTTAAACCAGACAATTTAAATGATTAAGGGTTAGGTTGAGAACATTTGTGCATATTTTAGGAGTGCCACACCCCTGCTGTCAATTAAAAATACTTTTGGTAGGAGTGGAGAAATGAGTAATGTGTAAAATGTGTTGCTTGTTTTCTCTTGTTCGTTTATTATTTAAGTGGAAAACAGCCCTGAATATGTATATTGTCTAAACACAGGAGAATATTGTGTAATAGTTTGTTGGGGAATCATTGACTGTCATCAGACTCAGAAAATCACATTACAGTAGGTTGTTTTGTGCCTTGGTGCAACGTGTCTCACTGCCTTATTTGGCATTCAGCAGCCACCCAGCTCTTTGGCTTCATCACTTTCTATGGGCCCTCAGCACCTGTTCCCCCTATTGTGCTGGAATTTTCTATATTTGGCAAGAAGTTGGACTCTTTCAATTGGTGTCCAGGTCCATAGTTAGAAAATGAACTCTGTATTCTCCAATGTTATTTTTCTTTTTCTTCTGCTGTTGCTCAGTTGTTTAAAAGATTCTAAGAAAACATGATTTAACTTGGGAGGACTGTGAAACATTTCTCAGCAGGGCATCTAGTAAATGTCATGTTGTCCCTTGCATGTTATTGACACGTTGCATGACCAGGAGTGCAAATTATCTTCCAACTGAAGCTCAGGAAAAAAAAAAAAAAAGCAAAGTTAATAGATATCTCAGGCTAACTTTTAATTGTTCTGATACGTAATCGCTAAATGACAATAAAGAAGGAGCAGGGCCACTTTAAAAGCTTTATCTCTCCTGCTCTGTGCCCAAAGTGTCATGTCCATAACAGCACCACCTGATCTACAGAGTAAAATAACCGCTAAGGCTTATTGTTTGGACAATATTGGAGCCCCCCCAACACAACCCACCCCCACCCCCTGTTCCCCCCGCTGCTTCTCTCCCCTCTCCCTTGATTCATTTCACCCACTGTCCTCGGCTGCTGGAAAATGGCGTTAATTTTTTTATTACCTGTTTGACTCTCCAGCCTTATTACTGTAGCCCCTTAATGTTCTCTGTAACCGTGGAAACCAGATGAATAAATGTCCGCCAAAGAAAATGAGATGATTAAACAGGTCACCCTTGCAAAACAAATTCGCTTGGTCGAGCGCAATTTGTGTACCGAGTGGCTGTCTTAACAGTTTGCTAACAAGGGGATTGTTTGCCAGACTAACTGACAGAGAAGGGAGGGGGGGAAATGAAGATATCTGGGGAAAAGGATATGATTGAAGAGATAATATTTTAGATCACCATGCTGTTTGTCTCATCTCTTTATTCTTCATGACAATCTGGTGTTTGTAAAAGATTTAAAGTTCTACCTTTCTTTAATTTATATTCTTTATATAATAGAGAAAGACAGACAATTTAGAAATGTTCTTTTCCGGTGTACTGTATATTTTACTAGCATTTACATGTAACCTCGAAGTTTAAAGCAGCCATCCATATTATTGTCAGAGGCATTTGGTCTGTGATCATCCGCAAGTGCAGTAGCAAATAGAATTTTTCTCATTTATGTAGCAACCAATCATTACTGCTAATTGTCCTTGAGGCCATCTGTATAGGATGGCTTGTCCTCTATTGGTGTTGGAATGGTACTGGTCATGGATTTACAAGTCCAATAATAATACTTAACTCCTCCAAACCTCTATAGTCAGTGCAAAACAGTTCATATTCACAACTGCAGTAAGAAATATGGAGTTTTTTTTCTCTCAAATTAAACAGTAGCCTGAATAGCATTCTGGTTTCAAAGTGTCACTAAACTGCTTTCCCATGATGCTCCCGCCCTTCCCTTCCTTGTCCAAGTGTAATGTTCTCATACAGAAGGACTTGTTTTAAGCAAAGCTCTCTGACAACCATATGAAGCGTCTGGTGTTTTCATCTGGGAAAATAAGAGACTAGGTTGGGCAGATTTAGCCATGTAACGATAGGGCAAACATGTAGACTTGGATTAGAATCAGGCCTGTGTTGCCATTCAGACCACAAATCATAAATGTCGGGGACACGGCGGTGGTGTTGTTTATGGAAGGATGCCACGCTGCGCCACTCAAGGGTGTTGCCTGTTTGCATTGATGCACCACCACCACTTACCGCCTCTTGCTTTAAAACAACTTCCACATCCCACTCAGCCCAGCCATTTTGTCCCGTTACCATAGCAGATCCCAAATGTTCACCACAGCTTTAGCCTCAACTTTAAAAGAACGGGGGTTGTTGCTCAAAGCAGGGCCGTGGCTTCTTTAAGTCGTTTGTGGGACATAAGATGGCGAGCCAGAGTTTTCCACTGGTAGAGGGGGTATTTCATCCCAATACAGGGACACTACAGCTCAAAACTGAAAAGCACGTATGCATTATTGATGTTTTAATTTGTGCAAATGCCCAAGTCTTTGTTAAGTGATTATAGTGCTAGGGAGATAACAGGGGAGGTACTTCTCTATGAAACAAGAGCTTGCTTGCTAGCCGCACTGGGAAGCCATTGGACTAAATCTAACAAGTCAACGCTTCTACTCCGTGCTCCATGCTCCGAACGAGAGAGAGGGAGAAAGGCGGGGGTTGGGGTTTGGGGTTGGAGGGGAGGAGGGAAGAGAGTTGACTCAAAAATATCAACGTGTCTAAGATAAGAAAAGATTCAGCCGTTGATCTTTTGTCCTTATTTCAGCTACACCTCTCCCGTTTATGACATTGGGTTTATAGGTCTTTTACATCCCTTATCAAAAATTATTTGATGTAAATACAATGGAACTGACCTGAAAAGCCCTATGTATAAATACTCCGCGTGGCACACTAGAAACTGACCTTGGGAAAAGAATGCAAAGTTATTATGCTCGCAAAACAAGCCAATAAAATAATACACCATTGAAAGGAGGGAGTTTGGGTAAATATAAAAGAGAAGAGAAGCAGTTTTCTTTCCCTGCAATGATTAACTCAGGACAAAGGTTATGAAGTATGAAATTTTTTTAAATTGTGTAATTTATGTAATTGCCCACTACAGCTACCTAGCCAGATAAACAATGACGGAAGGAAACTTTCCCATAGAAGAGAACACACGTGTATGTGCAGACTACAAACTAAGATAAAAAGATTTTGTTCCATATCCTAGTTGATCCAATCTCCAACTACATCTCAAATCATTGTCACCAGTGCATAGAAACCTGTGTTTCCTCTATTGTGCCTTTTGGTGTCTGTGATGGATGTCCAAGCTCGGCCTCGTCTCTGCTGCTCCCACACCTGCAGCTGTTCACACAGCCTGCCTTCCTCCAGCACCTAACGTATGTATAACCTGTAAATGATATTCATTTAGCTAAGACTGCATTAATATGGGCGCTATCAATGCTAGCCCATGAGATAAGTGTTTTAGCTTTGGTTTCTGAATTAGTCATTGTCTTTTGTTTATTGGCTTTATTCTTGCTTTATTCTTTGGGAAAATCTGCTTGAGTATGGAAGCAGGCTTTGCCTTATGCTTTGAGGTCCCTGGTGGAGGTAAAAAACGAGAGCATGCGAGTGTGCGCACACACACACACACACACACACACACACACACACACACACACACACACACACACACACACACACACACACACACACACACACACACACACACACAGTAGGCGCTCAGGCTTCTCCCAAGCATTTACTGCTTTATTAAGCTGTCTCATGAACCCACTAGCAGAACATGAGAATACAGGAAAAAAGAAAAGCCCATATTACTTAGATGATTTGATGTCATTTGTGGACTACAAAACACTAGGCTTTATTGTGTGCGCAGGGAGAAAGAGCGGGAGCAGAGAAAAAAAGAAGTTGGCTTAGAAATTCAGAATTTCAATTAGCGTACGTAATCTGAACCTGCCAGCTTTGATAGAGGCTTTTTTTTTACTAAGAATACAGCAGCACTTGTAAAACATTAATTAAGCAGACTTGTTTTTTTAAAGGCTGTAGTAAAGTGTGCTTTATGCAGTCCTTTTCACTGAACAAAAGGAAGTTACCTCAAATAGAGGACCGCTTCACCCAAACCGTTTTGAATTATTTTTAAATTGGTAGAAAAACACAAAAGACAAAAAAGACAAGCCATTGAGAGTAATTTTCCAAAGGATATAATATCATATGAGAGCACAGCCTTTTGCTGAAGAAAAGAAATGTATCCGTGCCTCAGTGAAACCTAAGCTTGGTGCAGGAAAACGAGCCCCTATTTTAATGACTTTCTACCTGACAGATGACTTTAGACCGCCTTTTGGATCACATTGCTCTGACTTTGTCTCTTACATCATCAAACCATTGATTATTAATAGTGTATATGAATTGTTAATTGATGGGTAATATGAGTTATGATGGCACTATTTCCTAAACGTAAAAAGGTTACTGTTTTATAAAACAGAAAAGTCTCAAACTTATGCTTTATTTCCCGTGGTGATGGTTTGTGGCAAAGCCGTTGGTTTGTCTGTTTGTGCTGCATGGGAGCTTGAGCCCTGTTGAAATTTCTATACTCTTTTCTGGTTAGCGTGACTACGTGATACTGCAAGCTAAAATGCATGCTCTAAACAACACTGGTTAGCATCAAGGGCGATTACAGTTCATTCACGAACTTTGGTTTAATTTTTCATCAGTGAATCAAGATAAATCACAATGCAGGTTATTCCCAATAGATCATTTACCAAGTTCAGAAGCAGATAATGACAAAGGTATTAAAAAAAAAGAGGTTTTATTGGTTCCACTTCTTGGAATATATAATAGAAAAAGAGTCCCTGTTCCACATTTGCACATGTTGTTGTATATGCATTTTCTACAGAATATTGTAAATCTTGCAGTAGGTGATGAGTACACATACAGATGATACATTAAAACTGCCATAACTCGCACACCCAGCAAAGCTAAAAATCAATTGGAATGGATAGTTAAGCTGGCCCCTAAAAATCAATGAGCAATTCATGTCCTTGATCACAGAATGTCATTCCTCTCAATGTTAGAGGCTGATGAGGGCTGAGCATACACACATATACTCACATTCAGCACAAATATACAGTACAGGAAACTTGCAGACACATTCACTGTGCTGATACAAGAAGTTAAGAGTAAATTAAACATACTGGACAAGGACACATATTTTGAAACAACTTCTCTTGACATCTTTATCAAATGTTTTCAGTATAACACAGTGCTGTCCATTGTACTGTATTTATTATTTTTTACAATTAAATGGATATGCAAAGGTTTTAAGCAAAATTTGTTTAGACAGTGTTAAATGCGGTTAGGGTATTTCATCAGGGCCAGCTGGTGAATACAACATTGCAGTCAATCTATTGAACATAGCAGGGAGTCAAATTTCAAAGCTCATGTTGTTTTTAAACCATGCAAAATGTTGCAATTCAACAACATTGTACACCAAGCCTGGAAAATAGAGATGACCTTATAACCATTACATGGTGGGGGCACAGACACACTCAAATACACCCACACACATGCACACAGTGGACTTTAATGTAGGAAGAGAAGGAAGGCGATAAGGTTAGCCAAATTAAGAGGATGAAAATTCTGTGTTTCAAAATAGCAATTTTGCCCTTATTAATGCCATTAGTGTAACAGTCATAATGGATCAAATCAACGGATGACCGAAGCATCTCCTCTGTCTCTGTGCTATGACGGGATCATGTCGGGAACAATTTGGGCATTTTGTGTTGATGAGTGAAGTTTCAAGTGCTGTAGTATTCTGCAAACTGCACCTAAATTATGCCCATAGTTCCTCTGTTTATCTATTTATATTTTTACTTTTTTTATTTTTACTCTTCTGCTGTTAGTACAGATTGTATTAGTCATTTTCTGGTACCTTGGAACATTAATTTGTTATTGCCACCCTTGATCTGCCACCCCAGCTATTAGTAGAAGTGACCCTTTCGTTGGGAACTACTGTATTTTTAACCCAGATTTAGATAATGGTCACAGTCATTTTTGCTCCTGGGCTATTAGCTGCTTTGAGGCCGTTCACGTCACTCACACTTTGTATCCGCTGTTACCAATTCAGAGCAATGCTACAACAGACATTATGTTAATGCTATGCCATATCTTTAACTTCAAATCTTTCCACAAACTATGTTTTCCTTTTACGTCCACATAGTCTGTGGTATATTAGTTTTGAGTTAGCAGCAGTTGCTGGCCTTAACAGGTGGTCATCTTTTACGGCCTATTACTCTGGTAACATTTGAAAGGGTCATTTAGCCCACGAGCAAAATACCTCAGATTTGGGGAGAGGAGAGGGCCTTCGAAACAGTTGTCGCCTGTCAGAAGGAGCAGAGAGTCAGGAGGATCGGTGGAACACTTGCTCGTCCCCTCGTCGAGGTGAGAATTTTCCAGCAGCTGCCTCTTGGCCTCTTTACCTCATGTTTTTTTTTGTGACGGGTGTATTTTTTCCCTTCATTTCCAATAAAGCAGAAATGAATGTTTGTGGCAACTGGAGGGGGAGGGCAAACTCCAGTGCTGTGCCCTGTCACTCACAATCTCGCCCGTGTGTGTCCTCCTCTAGAAGGGTTACATGTCTCATCAGCCGCCAATCATGAGACGCACGTGAGACGAGCCTAACAGCAGAGTCTTCTTTCTTGTGATTCAACTGCTTAAAAGGCTCTTGTGGTTTTTTAATGTCTGGTGACACAAAAGTCTTTCCGTTAGGCTTGGTATAGTAGCAAAATGGTTTGTTTCATTTGCTTCTGTTCTGCCTCTCCTCGACTGCTCTACCCTTCTCTTTCCCATTCCCTCTTCCTTTCCCTGTCTCCATCACTCCCCCTTTCTCCCCCCCCTCAATCCATCTGCATCATGTCGATCTGTCAGACTGCCAGTGTCTGTTCCAATTAGATTCCACTTAATACACGTAACCTCGATTAACACGCAATCAAGCCCAGATAAATCACGTCCTTTAAGTCCCCCCCCCCCCCTCTGCCTCTCCTGTGTTGCTTTGCATCACTCAGTTTTTCCCAACAAGCTTTCTTCGCCACAGTCATTGGTCACAATGTATGAAATCACACGTTGACTGCACGAGCAGGTAAACTTAGCAAATGTCCTTAGTGGTGACATATTGCTGCTTTTTACCTCGAATCAAATGCGCTGCCCTAGTGTGCATCTCACTTCTCTTTCTAGTAATGTGAAGTTCCTCTTGTGTTTCCAGCAGACTCGTGTTGGTGCCCTTCTCACCCTGGAAGATGAAGGTGTCTTAATTACATCTTTGGTTAAAAAGCTACAAAAGACACCGTGGGCTTTCTCAACATTGCGGGAGGCTGTGTAGTCTATTGTCTCTGTGACCTTTTTAGCTAGCGGACAATTGGTTTGACTAGATTACAAATTAAGACACAGCACCAGGCACTTAGAAAGCAAGTCTGTTAGAGAGCAGTTCTATTACTACCAGCCTGTGAAAGCCACTGGGCCATATTTTTTAAGCATCACATAAATGGCCACAAAGTCAGGCATCACATGCACATTGTTCCCTATCTATAAAGTTACATTTGCTTTAATGATATCTGCAATGCCATAGTGCCTCTTTGCCAGTGGCAGAAAGAGAAAAACACACAAAGCCACTACAGAGCATAGGATTCAGGGCCGATTATAATTCTTTTAACAAAGTTAATAATTTACACTGTTTATGCTAATAGGAGAAAAGAGGACTGTTGAATTAGCAAACAGCGAAAACCACTAAAAATACAAACCAAATGAAAACAACCTGGGGCACTGAAAAAGCACACACAGCACTCTTGGGGTCTTCTTTTATTAATCGCAGCTAAAAGTGCTAACATTGACATGTTGAACAGATTAGCCTCTTTAATAACGGGGCGGGTCAACATGGCTACCGCTGTTGATCCATGAGGATAGCCTGTTGGGAGGCGGATAGCCAGTGTGTTTCATATTCTGACCCCTGCCTCTATTGGGCTCGCCCCTGCACTAAAGATGCACTAAATCTGGCCTGTGCATTCGCTAGATGAAAAATGTAGTACTCTTCTTCTTCTAATGCTCATTGTAGTTTTTTACTTTTTCCTCACATTTAGAAAGGTCTGACAGTTGTCATTTGCTGTATTATGGCAGTGTCTTTACTGTATGGTTACCGTTTTTGAAGCCGTGCTGTTTTCAAAAATGGTAGCTGGGGCAGTTGGAGATCTGGCTTTGTTTCACATAGTGACAGCTTGTGTCATACACGTTCAGGCTGCCGCTGTACAGCATTAATGGTTTTAAATATCTCAATGCTAGTTGGACCTGACAAGGCCTGCCGGTGTGCAGTGTGTAAATAGGGCTTGGATTTAAAATAAATTAAGCTATGAGAAAGGCTCACGTTGATCCATTTCTTATCTCCTCTGCTGCCTTGTCAGCCCCAAGCCCTTTCAAATTGTGTGGACAAGTTGAGGGACAAGCAGTACACATTCAGTTTCTAGCATGTAAAAATATACTGTTATTAGTATGTACTAACGAAGAATGTATATGTATAACTACAGTAGATACTTTACTTGTTGATTTTCCTTGAAACTGTTGATCTCTGTAAAACCAATTACAAAGTTGTGTGTTTTATTTAATTAGTATTGGGTGCCAACAAAGTGAGTATTGAATAGACACCCGATAGCCCTCTGTCCTGTCTTTTTCCATTCATAAACTCTGTCCACAGCCACAACAGTGTTGCACTGTCTCTTTAAAAGGGGTGACAGTTTTGACTATAAGTTGAGCTACTTTTTTTTCCTTCTCTTTCCCAGAGAAAAAAAACATGGGAATAACGCTGATGAGTTTTAACAGCTTCAGCCAGGCGATGGGCAAATATAATAAGTGTTTTCGTAGACGTCACCAATGATTATCTCATCTGGGCATTTTGGGTGAATGTAGTGGATTTAGAGGCTCGTCTCCCATTGTGCTGACATCACCCTATAATAAACCAAATTAAATCATGGTGAAAATCATTTGAAATTCTCCCAGAGTCTGTCTCAAATGACTTAACAATGAAAGTCTGGGAAAAATTTAAAGGGGAACGCTGTGTGCGTGTGTATGTGTGGGTTTGAGTGTGTTTAGTCGCGGGGGATGGGAGGGGGTGAACTGTGGAAATGGGGGCAAATTTGCCCTCACATAATGGGATAAGGGAAGCTAATATTTAACACATTCTTAAGATAATTTAACATACAGCATTTTGACACAGTACTTTGCATTCATTGCTTTTTTAATGAAAAGTATGTATTTTAAAAATAAAAACATTTATTTTATTTTATGTGATTTGTAAATCTCACCGATCTCAGCATGGAAAGTTATTTGTATCGAAGCCCTTAGAAGGCATATAAAACACAGTCTAAGTCAGTCTTGATATAGCTCTACTTTTATAGATAGAAAGTCGGATTAAAGGGCACGAGTGTCCAGTTTCCACAGTCAGGCAATGTTGCATGGAAAATGTGTTTTGATACTGATACCACTATGACACACTACAGGCAAGACAAGACAAAATCACACCTGTATAGTTTATAAACACATTTTGGCGATGTGCCATCATAGCAAGTGACATGCATGCCATACCTTTACAGTAACAGTAATCATTAAAGTGGCCTCTAAAAGGTTTTCTTTTGAAAATAGAGTAAGATTATGTTTGTTATATGATCACATGCAAACTTAAATACAAATTTGCAAAAACAAGTTACCAGTAAATGTGCAATCATGTTTGTTTTAATGTATTTCTATTTATTCCATGTCACAGTATTTGTTGCACGTTAGCCATAAGAAAAGGTCTACTAGCACGCCTGGAACACACAGGGATTCGTCAGCCGTCCCGTCTCACCAATCGCGTGCTGTAGTCGGCCACCCATGACCTTGTGAAATGAACAAAGGAGTAAGAGAGAGAGAAACTGAGTGAGTGAGTGAGTGAGTGAGTGAGAGGAGTCAGTGAAGGAGTGGTGGAAAAGTGTGGAGGTGCATGGAGGTGGTGGTTTTGGGGGAGGGGGGTTGCTGCTAAAGTCCTCAACTCAGCCAACGTGGCCTGATGTGACAAGATTAGCTAAGCCCTGGTGAGCATGGCTGGTACTGTGAGCCGTGTGTGTGTGTGTGTGCGTGAGTGTGTGTGGTAGGCAGGCAGGCAGGCAGTGTGCACAGCAGACTGGGAACCCAGAACTGCTGCTTGCCACCAGCCGAGCCAAGACAAGACATGGGAGATCAACAGTGTGTCAGCCCATCGCTGCCATCAAGCCTCTCATCACCCTCCCCTTTCACCAATGGGAGAAAGCCAGACCATAGAGGATACAGCCAACGGAGTCAAGATACAGTGGGGGAGACACAGTGGGGGACTAGTGGGCGGGCAGCTGGGGCTAAAGTGATCGTGAGTTGGAAAATGATCCTATTAAATTGAATTAAAGAGGCAGTCTTCATTTACCCCAAGAATGATGGATTTGGATAATTAACAGTGTTAATGGGGAATGGTTAAAGAGGGCAAGGGAAACCGGTGATTGCAGACAGAGTAAAGGGGCCAGGTCAGACCTGCATTGTATTCAACCCGGCGACCCATAAGCGATGGCCTTTTTTTTCTCTTTTTTTTGCCTTGCACCAACTCATAGTCACTTGTGGGGATTATTTTATAAACATTACCAGACTGTGGCACACTGTTTAGAAATGTTATATATTCCCCTTACATCTTTTTTTTTTTTTCAAGGTGTTCCCCGCAACTCCACCTTTATAAAAGAGCAGCGGCTGTAAGATGATCTGAACATAGCAGATCAAAGGCTGTTGTGTTGTGTGGTTTTGCGCTGGATCTAGTGAGTAGCATGCATGCGAATAGGGAAATAAAAGCAATAGGAGGGTGTCACTGATCAGCATGTAGGTTTAATGTTGATATATATTTGTGGTAGTGTGCTGCAGAAGAGTGCATTATACCAGTTTAATGCCCTCATCTCGGGACCTAATTAAGACACTTGTGTGTGTGAAGTGTATGCGCACACATGTGGTGGTGTGCTTTGGAGCCTGGGTTTTCACTTTGGTCAGTGCACAAACCCTATCTGTATGTCCTTAATTCTTGATGATGTGTAGGCCTCAGGCAGTGTGTGTGATGGAGAGGATGCCTGTGTGCCAAGTTGAAGTGATCAGACGGCAGGGCATGGGCCCTCACCCCACTGAAAAATCCCGTTGCTTTGCTCACAGCAGCCGACCGGCAGTAGTGCGTCGCTAGTTTCCACAGTCTAGTCAGGACTAGTGACACCCTGCCACAAAGGAGCCAGATTTATAGGGCAATACGCGTCACCGGGTAATCTGCACCTCGTCTATTACTTACAGAAATAATAGCTAATCCTGAGGATAAACTAGTTAGCTTCATTTACATCATCTCGGCCACTGCTTTACTAATTCAGATTATCCCTTATATGCAGCGTATATTATGTGCTGCATTGTTTAAGGTTGAGCACTTTTACACAGTTTGCAATCAATTTTGTTGTAGTTGTAGACGCACACTCAACTCTCCATTACCTTGGATGATGTGCACAACAGCTTACCTGAACCCTGATTAGGCAGAGAATGTCTTAAGTAAAGGGATCAAATAATTTTATGCTACTTTTCTCCTTTCAAAAGAATTAACACCACAGTCGCACAGTGTGTGTGTGTGTGTGTGTGTGTGTGTGTGTGTGTGTGTGTGTGTGTGTGTGTGTGTGTGTGTGTGTGTGTGAGTGAGTGAGTGAGTGAGAGAGTGTGTGAAAAAAACAATCTCATCAAGCAGGAGGCCGTTTGCTTAGCAAGAGCTGACAGTCTTTGTGTATGTAAATGAAGAATTTAGACTAATGGAGTTGAACCATTTCTAATTTTGTGATGGCAAGAGGATTTTGATTGAAAGTAATTAAGCAAGCTAGCTGTAAAATTAATTAAAGCAAAAGGAGGGGGGGACTTTTATTGGATTGGATAGCGATATAGCTGCTGTCAGGCAGGGGGACAAATGGGGGTGACCTGGATTCTCTGCCCTCCCTCCTCCCACTCGGGACTTTTATGTCACTTTAATCTCCTTAGAGCGGCTGGTGTGCATTTGTTCGAAATAATCAAGGAAATATGGTCAGAAATTGTCAGCTTTCAGATCTAATTTACCTGACAGCCTTGCAAGTGTGTGTGCACGCACAAGTATGCATGTGACAGTGGCAGGTCCTTTTTTTCCTTGCCCTCTCCTCAGCTTTGTGGAAAATGCTTTTGACAGTCTTGAAGCATTTTGGTTGTCGAAGGATGGGGGAGATGAGGAACTTGGGTGGCTTTAAGACGGACATTTCAATGAGGCGTGTTTTGCCCAGCTTAGCACCTCTGACACTGTTGTGTGCGTGCACACACACCAACATGCTTAATTGCCTCTGTAACATATTCAGACTCTGTTTAGGCCACTGTACCAGCACTTCTCTGCCTCTGTTGTTCTCAGGTAGCCTAAACGAGCAGAAGCAGATTACAGTAATGACAAAGCCTGTTACAGCTACTTAACCACTGACACGATAAGATTGGCCAATCCTGCACAAATAGAAATGGAATTTGTTGTCCCTTTTCAGTTTTGAAAAATAATCATCTATATCATACGTAAATGTATTTTCCCTTGGTGTTTCAAACTTTTGTTTTAAGCTTATAACTGAATGGCTGTGATATTGGTAAAGAAATATCAACCACCTGTGCAATTTGTGCTAAGCTAAGAACCAGTCATAAAATCGCCCTGCTAATGTCCTGCGACATCTATATGGCTTTGAGCTGTATGGGGTCCATATTAAAGGTCCGTGGGTTTCCCACGATTCCACAGTGGGTGAGATGCCACTTCCTCTTAAAGCTTCTCAGTGCTTCCTGGTATTTGTGACATAGGGTCTCTGTGTGGCCCTCAGTACCCCCTGAAGAGACAGTTAATTAAGGCCTGGGCCCAGACAACACTGCCAGGACTCTAACCCACCACACCATCGTCTGCCCCTGTCGCCACCACTCCCCTCCTCAACTCTGCAGCCGTCGGCCCTGTGGGAAAGCATCGCGCCAAGGCTGCGCCACCATCGGGGCCCCTAACGGGATTAGGAGTCCTCTGGAAATAGGACCTCAGTTCCAAAAGCCTCTCACACACCTTCATCTGCCCAAAGGATCCCCCTCAACTCACCCCCACCCTATTCCCTCCTACTCCCCCCCCCTATAAGACGGCTCCACCCGAGCTCCATTTTATCAATTAATGTAATAAAAGGTGGAACAAAGAGCTTTCCTTTCCCCCGCTCTGTAATTAGAGGGAGAGATCTCTTGAGGACTGGCCTTCCTTGGGCCCGAAAAACATGATTCTCACTCCCCCCTCTACGCTGCCGCTGCCACTCAAGCGGAATATGGCGCCTCGATGTATAAGGGTGAAAATGATGTGATAGTGTAGTGTAGTTTGCCAGGCAAACCCGGCACAACCTATTTTGCAGCAGCTTTATCTAAGTGCGAACAAATGAATGTAACATTTGGAAAAGTGATACATTATTAACTCTAATTGATTCCTATATAACACTATACATTCACTGTCACCTTCGCTTTGGCTCGCACGAGTACTTGTGCTCTGAATCAGTCTTGTCGCTGTCCCTATTCTAACACGTTACGTGTCACCACACACTGTTAACAAATGTGATAAAACCACCTGAATCGAGAATATCAGGTATGGCGTTTGCCTATGTGTGTTTTTGTCTGTTAAGGTGAGATACAGTAGACTTTGCTGTGTGTGTTTCCTACTCTATCTCTCTCTTGTGCTTAACTGTGTCTACATGAGTGTGAAAGTAAAAGAGAGAGACAGAGCGCCCGTTTTCACAGTCACTGAAGCTTTCGATAGGAATTAGTTTTACAACATATGCAAATGTTCCCCCTTGAAAAAAAAAAGGGGGTCTTTAAGTGACAGGTTGATATGTGATTAAACGACAATTAGAGTGCTGAAAGTAAGTGTCGGCAGTAGGTCAAGCACTGGGCGGCTCAGCTAAAAGGTAGCAGACTATTGAAGAGAAAACATTCCAAGGCAGAGGCCAGGATTGGGACCCAAAACAAATTAGAGAGGTGAAGGGTGAACAAGGTTGGCACTGTGTTCCAATAAACCCACAACAAAAACAAGTTCTGTGCTTTGCCTGGATGACAGAAAATTCATGATTAGAGTAGGATCTGGTTTTCAGGTAGCCAGTGCTGAACATAAATACAATCCATGAATCCTAACATTGGCGCTGATTGTAGTGTATAGACACAACGTGCTTTAACATCATACTTGACTGGTATACTTTACCTTTAGGGGACTCCACCATTTGACAGTGATGCCCTGCTTGTTTTGATTTTAACCTTTATTGCCCCCAGCACAGATTAAATACAGTTATCTGCCCTAGTGTAGGCTGCACCCCTCTCCTCTGCTGCCCTTTAAGTTAAAAGAACAGAGACATGAGGGATTCTGTGTCTTTCTCTCTTGCTGTCTTTCTCTAACAAACACATACACACTCACACACATACGCACACAAACATACAGGCAGAGACATAAAAGGGCTCACGATTATCCTGGCAACAGATGGCCCTGTCCCTATAATCCCCTTTGATGCTGCGGTGGGCAGTGGCTCCTGAACATCACTGAAGCCAAAGCCTCAACAAAACTTGAGCTACTTTTCCTTTAACTGACCCCAATTGCCAAGGAGCTGTCAGCTGTCAGACCTGGTTAAGAGCGTCTTTACTGGGGGAGACTGAAGGGCACAGGTTTCTCTCTTTCTTACTCTCTCTCTCTCTCTCTCTCTCTCTCTCTCTCTCTCTCTCTCTCTCTCTCTCTTCTTCTTTCAGCTTCCTGTTTGTTTTCTGTCATAGATGGTTCATTCCACCTGCATGGCACGGCTGTGAAAGCAGGTTGACCGTGGTACTTTGACTCGTAGTATCGACGGCACTTATTTCTTCCCTGTTCCTTCCAGAAGGCAAAAGAGCGAACCTCCCCCAGCTCTAATATTGGAGCCACAGATGGCAGGAGGTGGGCTAAGAGGCTTAGATTTCATCGAAGCGCTCACCTTAATTATTGTCAATTGTGATAAAAGAGGATCTTTTCACTGCTTGTGTAACCTCTATACTATACACATACACAATTAAATTAAAAGCACTGCACTGCATCACTTATTTTCTAGAAATAGAACTTTTTTTGAGTGATTCACAGTAGATATCTTTTGTTGGTTGTCCTCTCAGGCATCTACGTAAGCTCTCTTCAGGTGAGAGGTGGCCAGTTGATGCTGATGAAATAAATTAGCTATCTTTAAAGAAAGTGGTTCAGTTTCAGATAAGATCAAATCCCCATGAAACTAATGAGCTCACTAATGGAGTTTACATTTTTTTTAACAAGTATCCTTAACCCATCTTTCACATTAGTAAAACGTGACTGTAGTTTAATTCTTAACAATAATATTATAGCTGGCATTTTACAAATTTTGCAAGAAAACATTTTTTGGTGTTGTCAATGCCCTTTTCTTCCTATAGTTTCCGACGGCAAGGCATAGAGTTGTGTTAACCTTCCTGATTAGATTTAAGATCACTCACCCAAATGTTTGAGTGAACCAAGACTACGAAGCACTTTGCTTTCTTATTAATTTTGCACTGTAAATAGAATCAAATGTGAACTCATGTCTTAACCTTTGTCTTAAATAATTTCCTTCTCCTTATGTAGGCAGCTCCGTTCTCGGGACTCTAATTGGAGGACAGCGGTTAAATGTCTCCTCGGGTGCAGAGGCGACTGATTGCAGCAGTCTCTTCTGTTAAATTTGGAAAGCACCTGATTTTAACATAAATTGGGATCCCAAATTAGTGCTAGCTGGCTTTGTCATTCAGAGAAGCCGTGTGTACTGTTCGATTATGTATTATCATTTGAGAGCTTTGGCGGATAATCATCGCGGAAATTTGCTCACGTTTCCAGCAGGTCTGCTGAGATGCATGTACGTAGCTAATGGGATTGGGCTTTTTTTTGAATCCCTCTCCTGTGGTGTTACGGAGCTGGCAGCTGAACTTGAGCGGATGCGCATGGTGCTGAGTCGTGCACAAGACTATTTCAAGACTGAAATGCGATTGTTTTAATACTTTAATCCACCTGTCCTTGGCATTCAGGATGTTGCAGAAGTCGCCTAATTATTTCAGTGCCCTCTATTCTTCCTGGTTGAAATACAGCAGAGACAGCAGCCCCCTTCTGTTGATAAATAAGTTCATCCTTCTTTGAATTGATTTTAATAGAAAAAATATGGTTAGTCTTACTTTAAAAAAAAGTTAAGCCTAATTGAAATTTAAAAAAATGCATGTATGCAAAGAGGATCTGAAATACCCCAAATCACTTTGAGCGAGCCAACTAGAATTCTCAGAATTGTCCCAGGTTCCAACCACGATAGTATGCAAACACAAATATTTTCTTTTAATTAAAGAGGCCTCATTGCGCTGCATCCTCCCCCAAGCCTGCTGCCAGC